>NW_028250195.1:0-68242 GCF_964263255.1 Lissotriton vulgaris
GACCACGAGGCCGCTCATTCTCTAAAATGGCCGCCACGATTTACAAAATGGCGTTTCCAAGTATAGTCAAGTTAAGGGGAAAACGTGTAGCACAGCTAAGCGCTAACTCGGCCATTGTCAAATTACGACAGACGACCCTTTTAGCGTTTAGCTGAAGCTACCTCATAGTGGACGTAATCGGGATGTTCATCATTAATATCAATTAACATTATTTCAGCTACTTCTTTATGAAGCATCATTTTGTTGTGAGCAAGAGCTCGTCTTGATGGTATACAAGCCGATAAACACATAGAACATAATGCTGGGCCACATTGCATACATAAACATACAAGGAATAGTATCCCAACAATGATACATAAAATCGTTAGCAGTTTCCAACCCCAAGTGGTAAGCATTGACCAGAACCACCCTGAAAGAGTCCAAGTTCCATTGTCCGGGTGTATTTCAGCTGCTATTTTGTGCAATTTAGAAATGGCATCATAAACGGATGGCGAATTATCAGGTACGTATACACAGCAGCTGCTTCCGATGATTCTACATGCCCCACCCCGATCAGCTAGAACCACATCTAGAACCAATCTGTTCTGAAGCGTAACAATCCTAGAAATCTGAAGTTCTTCGGTAATATTTCCTAATGCAATAGCAGTATCATTGGCTACAGCCTCAACAACACGGGTCAATCGTCGTATTTTCCTACTATTCAAAGCAGCCCCCACAAAAGAGAACAGTCCCAAATTAAAATCCACATATTGCTGCAGTGCGGTATCCGTCTGGTCGATATCGTCCAGAACAACAGTACGTTTAACACGGTTTAACACGAAATCGTGATAAAGTACATAGTCATTATGATACATTGGTGGGGCAATGAATACAGGGGGCAATACAAAGGATACATAGCAAGTGCCTAACCATCCCAACGGAAGCTGATGATAGCCCTTAGTCCCACAAATAAAATAAGTATTACGAGATGCCACAAACGATATGCCATTCGGGCTGTCGAACGTAAGTGTAGTGTTGCATTCACTTTTTCCAACCGGGATTGTACCTTTATTACGTATGCACAAATCAGCTTTAGTTGCAATAACATTAATAACATGCGAACTGGATACATTAATGTTCCTTTGGTTGCTGTAAATACGGGGTGCAGATGCATTGTCGGGGCGGTATTCTTCCCATTCAAATCGAGTACCCTCAGCTCGTGGGTACCCATCCCGGTCATGATAGCAAATTTTATTCAAACGAAAAAGCACCCCCCCTTTCGTTGGCCATCGCAAAGTGAATAGCAGAGTGTACCAGGCATTGCAGGACCCATTATGTGAAAATGGGAGCGGAATGAGTGGAGTGCCCCCTTTCTTCTGATGACCAGGCAACATCCCACACACCCAACAATTGGAAGTATTTGTCATGTTATGCGTATGATGCAGAATCTGAATAAAGCTATTGTTCAAATAGGTCTGCCGGTGCAGTTCTTCATGGTAGGGCAAGGTGAAGTGAAAATGTTCTGATGGAGCCGGGGTAGTCGGCAGCAAATGTTCACGTGCAGGCACCACGAGTTCAACTACCCAAGCTATCACTGCTATCACCACAATGGTCAAGACAAAAAGGATGGCACCAAGTATTCTTTTATCTCGTGATGCAGAAGACGCCATCGTTCAAAGAGTTCTCAATGTCTCAAGTAGTTCAAAAGTTCATAAAGTCTCAAATGTACATATGTGTATATTTATACCTAAAAAAGAAAAATACGGTGCTGAGCTCCGAGGGAGCCGTTGTTTTCTTCTCCGGGGTCAAGACGGGTGTCGCTACTCTTGGCAGAACTGATCCCCCCCCTTGAGATTCCCGGTTTCCGTTTCACAAACCCCAGAGCAGTAACCAACCAGTCTCGAAAACCCAAAAAAATCTTCTCCTTATCGTGGCCGCAGATCGTAGCGCTGTTTTCCAGAAGCAGTGTGGTCCGGGAAGGCTCCCTCGACTTCGGCCGATGTCACAGCTGGGCTCTTTTCTTTTTCCAGAATCTCCTTGTAGTCAGTCAGCACGGCAGGATTCACCAGGTCCGGAGAGACACGCCGGCAGTGAGTTGAGTGTATCCACCGCTTTCTGTTGGTCACTCGTACAGCTGTTCGAGTAGCCAAGAGGACCTGCTCGGGGCCACGCCACCTCAGTTCCAAGCTGTTCGCCCTCTCAAACGACCTCACCATGACAAAGTCACCAGGTCGAAGATTGTGAGCCTCTCCAGTCGAGTTCTCAGGGAGCGCTTCTCGAACCTGTTGATGAATAGAAAGCAAATCATTTGTTAACCGTGCCAAATAATCGTTCATCATTATACAGGGCACATCATGTATCATGTACTCCCCAAATATTCATAGGCCTGCCAAACACCACTTCATACGGTGTGAGGCCTGTTCGAGAGTGGGGCACTGATCTGAGAGAGAGCAATGCTAACGGTAAAGCATCCGGCCACTTCAATGACGTAGATGCTACAATCTTAGCCAGTTTTAGTTTCAACGTGGCATTGTACCGCTCGACAAGACCTGCTGACTGAGGGTGGAACACAGCATGAAACTTCTGCTGGATCCCCAACCCCTTCAGCACATACTCCACAATTTTCCCAACAAAATGAGGCCCATTATCGCTCCACAAAAATTTGCAAACTCCAAAGCGAGGAAAGTACTCCTTGAGCAACACCTTAGCTGTCGTTAAAGCTGTATTATCTTTCGTGGGGAAGGCCTCAACCCATTTGCTAAAAGCGCACACCACCACTAGGACATACTTAAGGTTATTGCAGCGCTCAAGCTGGATGTAATCCATTTGGAGTACCTCAAATGGTGCAGATGGTGGAATGAACCCTCCTTTCGGAGTATGGGTCCCTTTTGCAGGATTGTGCCGTAAACATATCAGACAAGTCTGCACTACTCTCTTGGCTGTATTGGCAATCTCGGGATGCTCCCAAACTCGTGATAACAATCGAGTGATCGCAAGAGCTCCCACATGCGCTAATCCATGAGTCATCTGAACCATCGCCTGCAAGTAAGCTGCAGGCAATTTCCATTTCTCCATGTCTTTGCTTCTCCAACAACCCTCATCATCCAGCACCCCATCTACTGCCCATGCCGCAAGTTCTGCTTCAGTCGCTGATTTTTGGATATCTAGTATCTCCGCTCTAGCATCGTACCATCGCTCAGCTTGTGATTTTGTTACATACATGGGGGAGTCAGTTCGAGACATAGCTGTTTGTCTCGCTATGCTATCTGCAAAAGCATTTCCTTGACCCACTTTATCAGTCATCTTTTTATGGGCACTGCATTTAATGATCGCTACTTTCTTCGGGCAAAGCAACGCGTTTAGGAGATCACGCACCAATTCTCCGTGCATAATGTGTACTCCATGAGAAGTCAAAAACCCACGCTCTCTCCAGAGTAGCCCGAAGTCATGCGCTACTCCGAAGGCGTACGGGCTGTCTGTGTATATGTTCACACATAGGTCAGCACTCAATTCGCAGGCTCTTGTCAAAGCTATCAGCTCTGCTGCCTGAGCCGATTTTTGTGGTATTCGTGCTGTTTCTACCACTGTCTTAAGGGTCGTGATCGCATATGCTGCGGAAGTCGTCCCATCTGGCAGCCTCAAACACGATCCATCAACCCACAGCTCCCTATCCACATCTGGAAGTGGCATATCCTGTAAGTCGACACGACCCTTTGTCTGTTCCTCGGTCAGGAAAACACAGTCATGATGTATTGTTTTTCTTCCTGACCCTCCTCAACCGGATAGGGCAATAAAGTGGCAGGGTTCAGGGTAGCGCATCTTTTCAGTGTGATATGTGGCGCCAGAAGTGTAAGCTCATATCCTGTCAAACGTGCACTCGTGAGATACTGGGTTTTCGTCTGATTCAACAGGGCATCAACTGCATGGGGAACTAACACCAACAATTTGTGCGATAAAACTATTCCCTCACTCTGTCGTATAGCTACCGCTGTTGCCGCAACTGCTCGAAAACACCCAGGTAACCCTCGTGCTACAGGGTCAAGAACCGCCGAAAAGTATGCGCATGGCCTTTGTTTGTCCCCGTGTGCTTGCACTAACACTGGTAACGCGCACCCATCTTTCTCGTGTACGTACAATGTGAAAATCTTTGAATAGTCTGGTGTACCTAACACAGGTGCAGAGCAAAGGGCCTGTCTCAATTGTTCGAAAGCATTTTGACATTCATCTGTCCATTCAAGGGGCATAGGTGTAGTTTTGGACAGCAACGCCAACAACGGTTTGATAATATGTGAAAACCCCATGATCCACAAAAGGACGTTAATCCTATGAAGGCACGTACATCTCTCTGTGTGCGGGGGACTGGTGTATCTAAAATCGCCTGAATTCGATCTGATGTTAATGCACGCCCCTCCTTAGACAAAAGATGACCGAGGTAGGTCACCTTGTGTCTACAGTATTGGAGCTTTTTCTTCGAAACCTTGTGATTGTTCTGAGCCAGAAAGGAGAGTAAAGCAAGCGTACTCTCCTCGCATTGAGCATAAGTGTCAGCCGCTAACAAAAGATCATCGACATACTGAATAAGGGCAACTCCAGATTGCAATTGAAAAGAATCAAGCTGTCTCTTTAAAGCCTGGCTGTAGATACTCGGACACTCAGTGTAACCTTGAGGAACACGACAAAATCTATACGATTTAATATTTAACGTAAAACCAAATAAGTATCTGCTATCGGGATGGATGGGAATGGAAAAGAACGCATTTTTCAAGTCGATGACACTAAAGGTCGTCGCTGTTGGGGGGACCAATGTAAGCAATGTCGTGATATCAGACACCACCGGATATTGGGGAATGACAATTTTGTTAATTTCTCTCAAATCAATAATAAATCGATAGACCTTGTCGTCGGTATCTTTCTTAAGGATTGGTAGAATAGGGCTATTGCAAACATTATAGGGGACTTCCTCCACTACCCCTGCAATGATCAGATCTTGAACAATGTGTGTCAGAGCAATTTCACCTTCCCTGGAGATCTTATACTGTGGTACACGTGGCAAAAGCACTCCCTCCTTTACAGTAATGCGAATAGGTGGAATAAGCATCTGTCCCACATCCGTATCTGAGGTTGCCCATAACGTGTGAGGGAGAGAAGCTAATGCTTCACATTCTTGTATGAGTGAGAAAACAGTACACCTGCCTGTGCTGAGAGACTATTTCTTAGGACACAACCGTTAATAAAGCATGCATGAAAAAATAGCATGAACACTTGCTTTTAGAATTGCAACTTTTACTTTAATTCTTAGCTGAAGACTGTTATTATTTTTAGTCTTTTGTTTTTTGTTTTTTAGTGCATGAGAATACAAACAACATGAATAATATTATATATTTAGATACAAACAAGAAACACAAATTGGTATGTACATAGTTCCAACAAACTCACACTCAACACATTCGTGGCCATCCAATCATACAAAAACATTCATACTGGTCCCAATGTCATGAAAGCAATTGTGTAAAATAAAAAACAATCCAATTTGATGATTTTTACACATAAATCAAAATTTTCAAATTTTTGGAAAAAGCGATATTTCAATCAATTAGTGCATTCCATGTAGAACAAATGACAAGGGACCGGGTCAGGTCGACGCGTTTCGAACCCTACAATTCTGGGGGTTCTCTTCAGGACCACAGTCTAACTTGACAAGTGGGACGAGTCTCCACAGAAAACGAGAGGAAATAAATGTATTCCCAATGAAAAGGGAGCGAGAGGTGCTTTGCGTAGCGCGTGTGTGCTCAAAAAGATGCTTCACAGTCTAAACGTTCGCGATCCGAGGGATCGGATGCAGCGTCACTATGGCTTGCTTGATGCTCAGTATCAGGAAATAGATGGTACTCGCTCCTCACCCTGCAGGCATTGCCTGCAGGGTGAGGAGCGATGATCAGATCTTGAACAATGTGTGTCAGAGCAATTTCACCTTCCCTGGAGATCTTATACTGTGGTACACGTGGCAAAAGCACTCCCTCCTTTACAGTAATGCGAATAGGTGGAATAAGCATCTGTCCCACATCCGTATCTGAGGTTGCCCATAACGTGTGAGGGAGAGAAGCTAATGCTTCACATTCTTGTATGAGTGAGAAAACAGTACACCTGCCTGTGCTGAGAGACTATTTCTTAGGACACAACCGTTAATAAAGCATGCATGAAAAAATAGCATGAACACTTGCTTTTAGAATTGCAACTTTTACTTTAATTCTTAGCTGAAGACTGTTATTATTTTTAGTCTTTTGTTTTTTGTTTTTTAGTGCATGAGAATACAAACAACATGAATAATATTATACATTTAGATACAAACAAGAAACACAAATTGGTATGTACATAGTTCTAACAAACTCACACTCAACACATTCTTGGCCATCCAATCATACAAAAACATTCATACTGGTCCCAATGTCATGAAAGCAATTGTGTAAAATGAAAAACAATCCAATTTGATGATTTTTACACATAAATCAAAATTTTCAAATTTTTGGAAAAAGCGATATTTCAATCAATTAGTGCATTCCATGTAGAACAAATGACAAGGGACCGGGTCAGGTCGACGCGTTTCGAACCCTACAATTCTGGGGGTTCTCTTCAGGACCACAGTCTAACTTGACAAGTGGGACGAGTCTCCACAGAAAACGAGAGGAAATAAATGTATTCCCAATGAAAAGGGAGCGAGAGGTGCTTTGCGTAGCGCGTGTGTGCTCAAAAAGATGCTTCACAGTCTAAACGTTCGCGATCCGAGGGATCGGATGCAGCGTCACTATGGCTTGCTTGATGCTCAGTATCAGGAAATAGATGGTACCTGCAGGGTTCGAAACGCGTCGACCTGACCCGGTCCCTTGTCATTTGTTCTACATGTAATGCACTAATTGATTGAAATATCGCTTTTTCCAAAAATTTGAAAATTTTGATTTATGTGTAAAAATCATCAAATTGGATTGTTTTTCATTTTACACAATTGCTTTCATGACATTGGGACCAGTATGAATGTTTTTGTATGATTGGATGGCCAAGAATGTGTTGAGTGTGAGTTTGTTGGAACTATGTACATACCAATTTGTGTTTCTTGTTTGTATCTAAATGTATAATATTATTCATGTTGTTTGTATTCTCATGCACTAAAAAACAAAAAACAAAAGACTAAAAATAATAACAGTCTTCAGCTAAGAATTAAAGTAAAAGTTGCAATTCTAAAAGCAAGTGTTCATGCTATTTTTTCATGCATGCTTTATTAACGGTTGTGTCCTAAGAAATAGTCTCTCAGCACAGGCAGGTGTACTGTTTTCTCAGTTATTGTTGACTCAGCCTTGCTGAGTTTTGAGTCAAGACCCGTTTTTGTTATTCACATTCTTGTATAGTACAAAACCTGTCGGAATCAGGATAATTATCATTCAAAATGACTCGCTCTCCCTCCGGAGCGCAACGTATTGTCGCTCGAAAATATTTGAGCAAATCAATGCCCAGAATATTATCCGGGGTATAAGGTGACAGTAAAAATTGACCAAAACTGAAAAATGTATCAAGACAAAGTGCAAGAGGCTTCGATAATGGGCTAGGAGTTGGTGTGCCATCAAACCCTATACATGTTATCATATCGCCAGACAGGGGAGCCCTCGGAACCAAGTTTTTAGACAAAGCGCTACGAGTAGCTCCTGTGTCGACTAGAAACTGATCAGTAGAACCCAAAATGCCCGCTGATACATATGGACCACTCTGATCTACTGGCACTTCAACTGATTCCGTACCCCATCCTACGCAATCCTATGCATGAACATAATCCTGATGTTCCACATTCTCACCTTCTGATATCTGATACTGGTTCCGTCTATCAAAAGTATTACGCTCATCCTGGCCACGGCCCCTCTCTTCAAACCTACTACGATCACCTCCACTGCCTCTCGCCCCCGAATAACTTCCCCTCGACCGTCCACCTCCACGACCACGCTGGCTACGCTGCTCACGAAGTACCGGACAATCATCAGCCCAATGCCCAAACTCCTTACAATAGGCACATTGATCCTCCGCTATATCCGAACGCCCGTACGACGCATTACCCCCTCCTCGTCTGCCCCTATCATTCCCTCTAGATTGCGTTCCACGAACCTGCGCCAACATCACCTTCGTTTTCAACTCCTTCGCTTTCTTATCTATACTTTCTTTAGCCTCCAATTCCTGCCGCTCATAATACTGAGCCATAGTTAACAAAGATGCAGGGGTCGCCGTGGCCCAGAAACTTTCACTCGATTTTAATCTCTTTGCAATCTCCGGTAGGAGATTAGCCATGTACTTATCTACAAACAAATGCCTACCCGTGTCGTCCGTTAACGATTGACCACTGTAGTCATGAAAAGCCTCTTCGAAGCGTGTAAAGAAATCTGAAACCGTTTCATCTGACTTTTGTTTGCACGAAGCTAACATGGTCCAATCTATCTTTTTAGAAGGAACAAGGGTTTTCAGTTTAGTTAAGATAGCCGCTGGAAGGTCTAAAATCAAATCACATGGCTTACATGCGGGCTCCCTGTCTAAATCGGCCTGGTTTATCTCTTTCCACGTTCCCCCAAGCAGTGTTTCATCATTGTTTTTACGAATCAATCTCCACATATCAGGCGGAAGAATTAACCCAAAAAATAAATCTATATCAACAAGAGTCATGACACAAGACGAAATAGCCCCTTCCACCCCTTCATAAAATGCTGCTGGATTTTTCCGAAGATCGGGCAAAGAATTTTTAAGTGCCATAACATCTGCTCTATTCCAAGGCGTATACACCCAATTATATATAAAGTACCCCTTCGCATCCTTCGACATTTTATCCTCGTCTGTACCCTCCCCCTTAGGGGGAACGTACAGAGGTGAGGCTTCACGCATAGGCATAACATGCACGTTAGAAATCTTATCTGATGGGGTCGTCTTGACTCCATTAGGATGATGATTGCCCCAATTTTGATCTATTTATTATCCATGCTTCCAATTCGTATCCCTATTTCATATTTCCGCCGCATTGATTCGGTTTTGTCCAAATTTCTCTGGAAACAGAAAAAGGCTCGTATTTCTCTCTTACGCCTCCGCAAATCTAAACTCAATGGTGGAACCAACTTTCCAGACTTTCGCCTTTATCACAAGTCTTTCTCACTTCGACAAGCTTCCCGCTGGCTTTCTCAGGAAACCTCACCCTTTTCTCCCCTTTGGCTTTCTGTCGAACAGGAGTTATTACTTCCTTACTCTTTACAAGAGGTTATCCGCTTCACTTCTAAAGCCCCATGTCTCAACCCCCTTTTATTCAAACATACCTCTTCTCTTCTACGGCCTTTAGTCTCCTCTACTCCGGTCACTCAGGAATCCTTCCTACTATTACCTATATGGTATAACTCACTCATATTAATAAATAACAGACCTATCGCATGGCCCTCATGGAGAGCGAAAGGTATCATCTGGGTACGTCATCTGTTTGATGGCTCATCCCCCTGTTCGTTTCCTCAACTCCAATCTCAATTCCGCTGCCCTTCTTCTTTTGCAAAGAAATTCCTCATCCTTATGGAAACCATTTTAGATCGTTATTATTCTCTTCCGTCTGAGAGCCTACCAGCCTCACCTCCCGCTCTACTTACCGTCCTCTCTACTGTTCCTAAAGCTTCCCTTATTTATCGCTATTTCTCAGCCCCTGACCCAGACCGTCTTAAATCGAAATTAGAATTGTCTTGGGAGGAGGATTTGGGTTCTTTATGGTCAACTTCTCTTTGGGACAAAATATGGGCCAGATCTTTGAAGATTTCCCGCACTGCCTCTCTTACTCAATCCCTATTTTTCTTCTATCACAGACTCTACCTTTCTCCTCTTTCTATATCTCGCTTTCACTCCAATTCTATTCCTACTTGCTGGACCTGTAATGCTCCCAATGCAGATCTTTTACATCTTTTCTTCCTCTGTCCATCAGTTCGCATTTTTTGGACTCAGATATTCTCTCGCCTTTCCCGTATTTTCACCATTTCTACTCATTTTTCCACTTCCATTGTGTTTCTGGGTAGCCTTTCAGATGATCTGGATCTCCCTCCACACTCTCACGGCCTTTTTGACCTTATGTTAGCCCTTGCATTACAACACATTGTCTCTAACTGGAAATCCTTGAACAATTTGTCTCTAAATTGTTGGTGGAATCTAGTATGTCAATCACATAGACTTGATGTTGCCTTTGCTTCTTCCTGCAAACCCTCCCGAAATGTTGAACTTTACTGGTTACCTCTCACTTTATATTTAGATCAATCTGCCAAAAAGACATATTCTCCAGTTTCCTCGGATAATTTCAAACCCCCTTGAACACATGTACTCTTGCCTGTAGTTTATGATATTTCAATTTCACTGTTGTGATTTTTCTATTTAGTTTTATACTTGTTTCCTTTTCGCTAAAGGTTCTTATTTCAAATAGTCGCTAAATATTGTGTATTTTACTGTACTCTTTTGACTGACATTTATTGAATTCTCTAGTTTTTACTCATTCCTTTCCTATTACCATGTTTTTTATTTACCTCCCCCTCCTCCCCCCCCCGTAAAATACTTCAAAATGCTTGGTTTTTTCACTGTGATATTGGTTACCTATGTTTATTTTATTCCAATCTTTAACTTTTTCTTATATTTTACTGATGTCACCTTATTGTAATATCTGATTTTACTCTAATAAAGCTTTCAAACTTAAAAAAAAAAAAAAAAAAAAAAAAAGAAATCTTATCTGAACCCCGGAGAGAACACTCCTTAGACTGTTCAGTGGACTCCGGCACGGATTCCTTATTCTTTTTCCGCTCGTCCCGCAATCTGGAAGTCTCATCCCGCAGCTGGATCAGTTGCTTGAAAAACGTATCGACATCTGCAAGAACAAATATACCTTTATCTAAATTCTCATGATGAACCGATACAGCCTTAGGTTCTAATGTATCCGAATATTTACGGAATGCGGTAATAACTTCGTCAGCCAAAGTAGACAAAAAATACATCAATTCTCGCTCCGTCCATTTACCCCTCTCGGCAACGACTTCAGACATGGTTACAAAATTTGTATTAAATTTACGGGCCCAACTACGCAAATCCGCAGCTTTTTCTGCAGATAACCTGACACCCGACTTGCTCCCTTTTCCCGACTTATCTTGTCCGTCATCGTCCGAATCCACAGTCGGAGCCGTAGGTGGAACGTACGGAGGCGGCGATCGATCTAGTAATGAAAAATCATCAATTTCATTAGTAAGGACAGGATAAAGAGGTCGACGAATAGGGAATTGACCAGTCATTTGCAATTTACGTTCCCGTTCCTCTCTCTCTCTCTTTTCCTGAGCTTCCTTTTCCTCAAGCTGTAAAGCCTTATCTCGAGCAGCCTTGCGCTGCTCTTTGTCCGCCAAGGCAACCTCACGTTTCATTCGTTCACGCACCGCTTTCTCCCACATTCGCACACAATCAAACATATTCTGTCTAGATCTACGTTGAAACAAACACTGCTCCACAAATTGAACCTTTCGCAAATCGAACGACCCATGTAGTGGCCATTGCAATTCAGGATCAGTTTTTGTATATTTATGCCATAATTTGCTATACATTATAGGGGGAAGGCCAAATTTTATGTACATTTCACGATTTGGAGTTCCTTCTGGGGGAGCCGGCTATGATTCCGCTAACCTAATTGTGGTACCATTTCGAAGACAGCACATCCCTCGGAGTGTGCTTAAAACAGGCATGTTCGAAAAGTATCACGAAAGCGTGATACCGTATAAACTGGCACTTACAGTACTTCACACAAATGTGCCGCTCAAAGTAAAAAAACAAAATTAGAGAAACATCTCTACATGCCTGCCTATGTGAAGTGCACTACACATATGATTCAAAGATCACAAAAGTCACAAAGTCACAAATGTTAGCTAACTCAAATCATAGACACAAGTCATAGAACTTCGGCAAGCGTCGGAGGACTACCTTACCGATCACAAATCATAGAACTTCAGTAAGCGTCCGCAGACTACCTTACCGATCACAAATCTTACCCAAATCTCAAAGGTCCAGATTCCAACTGCCAAGGTCTTTAATCGAATCAGCCAAACGGCACTTATCCAGCAACGCAGACGATCAAGAACTCAGTCGGAGACCGGCGCCACCTGGAAGGTCAGATCGGAAGGAAGGGAAGAAACACTGTGGGTGCCAAGACTCGGGTCACTCGGTGGCAGCGTACGCGTCCATGGCGAGTTTCCAAACCTTCGTCACGACCTCTCCTTCGGGCATCCGAGTCGCGATGAGTCCCTTCGTGGTCGCCAATTTGTAGTATCGGGTTCCGAAGGCCTACATGCTCCGTAGATAACCCACTTACACTGAAAGAACTGTTGGCACGGAAACTGAAAAGTACAAAGAACAAGTTTATTAAGACCCCATGGGGTGGTGGTACATTCCTACAGCACCCTTCGGCAATGCAAGAAGTATCACACCGAACGTTGGTGTGAGTCCCTCTTTTATACAGTTTACAAGCAATAAAAAGATAGGCGGCACAAGGTTACAGAGATTATGTACATATATGGTCATTTTTGGAGCACAGCCAACTCATGGGAGGGGTTACAACCCCACTGGTCAGTTTGGCGGCACATTCCTAAGGGGTGACTGGTCAGTTGGAACTGCGCATGTGCGGGCTTGACCGTGGCTAAAAATAGCCTTTTGCTGGGCAGAGTCGAGTGGTCAGTTGCACGGACAACAGACTAAAAGGCATGCTGACCACGAGGCCGCTCATTCTCTAAAATGGCCGCCACGATTTACAAAATGGCGTTTCCAAGTATAGTCAAGTTAAGGGGAAAACGTGTAGCACAGCTAAGCGCTAACTCGGCCATTGTCAAATTACAACAAGGTTGCCATTAAGTCAACGTTTCCCATCCTGAAGTTTTTGTTCAGAGGTTTGGATCTTGGGCACAGCAGGGATTGTGGATGACATAATTACCTTTATATAGTAATGCTGGTGGGTCAACACATAAATGAAATTGGGGGGAATGTTTGAGAGTAGATCTTGTAGTGAGTCTGGGTTTTCTTCAGCATTATGTAAGATATGAGTACGGGGCGGTAAAGTGCTATCACAGGCAAACAGGTGCATGTTGTTTGCTTGTGTCAGCACATTGAAGCCAAGCCTATTGACTTTCCCAGTGCTTCTTATTAACAAAAATGACCTCACTGAGCGTACTGTATGGCCAGCCCACAGGCGGGGGAAACACGCTGCACCCTTCCACAGAAGTTATCACTGCTTTCCTTGTTTAGATGTGAGGGATAGCAGTTGGCCTGGATGTGGGTGAATCAATGGGTTTTCCCCATGAAAAATCAATAGATGGCAAGGAAGCATGGACAGGTTTCACCCTATACTCCAATCTCCCTACACTCTTGCTTCTGGCGCCATCAGCTCGAATAGTTATAGATTGTAAATCACATGCTTTAGTAATAGTTCTGTAATGGCATGTGAAAATGATCAATGCAGCTCCAGAAGTAGAACTTCCCACTGGGTACTACTGTTAGACACAGCAGTTTCAGGTTGACTGGGGCGCATGTAAGCCAGTCAGAACCCCCTGTTCCAAATAGGAGTACGATGCATCTGTCCAATAACCTGTGCTCATCCTTGGGTAGCTTGGCACTGAGCAGTCAGGCTTATCCTCAGGCCTCGAGTGTAAATCCTTGGCACAACCTCACCGTTGCAACACACTGCTTCGACCACAAAAAGATTCCACACCATATGTATAAAACACTTGTCTTTGTATTACAGATACAATCACTGAAATCAAAATGAGATAAGATTGAGTTTTAGGCCACATGAGGAAATCCAAAGTCTCTGAAACCTTGACTGTTGCTGCTGGACAGGTCTTAATCTAAAGGAACAAAAGGAACAAGTTCTGAAAGTTTGGAAAATTCTTTAAAGTTTTTCTAAAAAGTCCAGAAAGAGGCTGACTTGTCATAGAGAGTTAAGTCGCCGACGTCTAAACTCAGTGAGAAAGTCATCCTTTTTGGCCTAGTCACCCCTGTTTTTTTACTTGATACTGGCGGTAACTCACTCTGACTGTGACCTGTGCTCTGCTTACCAGACCCAGGGCCATTTCTCTGTTTATAAGGTATATGGTAATTAGGTTTAATTTCAATTGTTACTGAGAGCCTAGCTGTCAGTCCCTAGTATATAGCACAGCATGAGCTTTTAGAGGCTCAGTTGACTTAATTCACTTAAAAGTGCACTACTGTATTGCCAGCTGTCATTTTAAAGGCAGCCCTGCTTTTCAGGCAGCCTTTACATTACATTTATATGGAAATTTGAATTTGAATTTAAAGGAACGTCCAAAGTCTCCAACTACCTTTATTTTTACCTATAAGTCACCCCTAAGGCCCCCCATAGTTGTCCCAGGGGTAGAGTGTCTTGTAACTATAAACAGGGACATTATAAAAGTTGTTTTTTAAGCCCCTGTCTATGAAAAACTGTCAATTTCATTGTTTCCCCATTGTAGAAAACTAGCTCACTGGGTGAACATGGGAATATTTTATTTAAGTATAAATGTTGACAGGGGCAAGCTAAAAATGTAATTCAAAACTCCTAATTTAAAAATACTATGGAAGATAAAAAGTTACAGAGCTTTCTTTTCAGTCAGCCAAAATCCAGCCTTCCAGCTTCACTCTCCTGATGAGCCAGCCTATGCCAGGCTGAGCCAAACCATCTTAATGAGGTGTGAAGTGGCCTTCTAGAGAGACAAAAGATTTCCTGGGGGTCGAAAGCTGCAGCTGCAGAAGCACAAGGCAAGATGGGGGTAGAGTGGCCAGACTGGTCTTCAAATCGAGGATGACACTACCCCTACATACTGCACCTCCAGCCACACAGGAGCCCATGTAAATAGATTAGTGAAGGGGCTGGAAGGAGAGTGTTAGAAAATGTAACCACGTCAGTGGGTTGTCTTAGCCACATTTAACCCTCTATGAGAGAGTTTCTCCAATTAGGAAGATTAGTGCTTTCTAGGACAAGAATATGCCATATGTTGGAGGAGGTGGTCATACCTGAGGGTGACACCATGCATCCAATTGGTCAAGTGTGCCACATAGATTGATGTCCAGTAACACTGACTCAAACAACAAGGAGAAGAAAGACTGCCCTTCTGGTACCCTGATCTGCACACACATTACTGCACTCTAAAGAACTAGACCTGCTACACAATCTGGTACTACAGCCCTGGGGATTTTGCCTAGCTTCCCAAGGTTTAAGGAGTGGACTCCATGAAAGCTACAGAATAACAGAGACTACTTGTATCATCTTCACCAAGAAGTCACCATCATTGAGTGACCAGTGGACATTTAAGAATTTGGCCAGGTGCATTGTGGGAATTGTGGTCCTAGGGCCATCCCAGAGCTTCTAGACCCTTGGATTGGTGTTTTGGACATGGTGAGCCCACAAGAGAAACTTCAGCAAGAAGTTCCAGAAGCTTGAAGAAGTCTGAAGCAACTTTAGGAAAAAGCTCCATAAGATGATCGATTTGATGACTCTCCGACAAGAGTCAAGTCGCCAATGTCAAACCGCAACCTGGCCTGGATTTCAGGTTCATCCTGCTGAAATTTCCAGAGCTCGAGCTGTTGGCAAGACTTAAGGATTTGACCAGGGCCTCATGCAGAATCAAGCCGCAAACATTGACGTGGGTACAGCTTAAAGAAGAGACTCACTTGACGGTGAGAGGAAATCCTCCAGGAAAGTTTCTAAGTGCAAAGGTAAATATTGACGGAGACCTCCCACTTAGTGTATCCAACCAGGGCTCCATTGTGATTAGCTTCAAACTGTGACTTTGTCCCAATCAAGTTTGACCCAATGCCTCAAGTTGGCACTATTGTTTCATAAGCACAAGAAAGCATTTTTGTCAATTACATTTTGGTGTCTATTTGTTCTTAAAAATGTAGCCTATTTTTATTAATTGCCACTGTTTTTTTTTTCCTACTTATTTAATGCATTGGCGTCTTTAAATACATTATACACCTGTTTCCTAAGTTAAGCCTGCCTTCTAGTTGGCAGGTACTAATGGTTGAGCAAATGAATTATTTATTTAGACCTTAACTGAGCCTTTTATTGTGTTTGTGGCCTTAATACTAGCGGTAGGTCTCTACTTATTACTAGTAATAAGCCACTTTCCAACAACTGCGATTCAGTCTGACCATGCTAGTTTGTCTGACTGAAAGCTTCGGAGCTTCTTGCCATTGATGACGAGGACAATGACAGCCCAGAGACTCACAGAGACATCAAGCTGCCAAAGGCAACTGTTGGCAAATCAAACATCAGATCCAAGGTACCAGAGGACTCGATGTTGAGATAGAAGCTCCCCCCAAAAAATGACTTTTGACCGGGACCCATCACTCCATGGAGGTCGGCCTAACACTTTGACTTTGTTCGGATCCATCGCTATTTCCTTTTATTTAATTTCTTTAAATGAATATTTCCGGTTCCCTTCATTAGATATTTTTGATTTTGGTGTAATTTTAAAGATAAAAATATTCTCTATTTTTATAAATTGTTTTTGGATTTATATTGTGTTGTTCCTTTTACTTATTTACTGTTTTGGTGATATTAAATGCTTTACACATACCGGTCTCCTAAATTAAGCTGCTTCTTGCCAAGCTACCTGGACTGAGCAAGGATTAATTTATTGAGACTTGACTGGACCTTATTAGTGATTGTAATATTATTAATATTATCTGAAGGTGAATACGCCCACTTACTAATATTCCACTTTCCTACACATCTTTTATAGGGTTCACATTGTTTTGGTACTGTATTGCCTACAGCACTGTTCATCTTTAGGACAGCTGGAGTCATCTTTGCACGTGTCATTTCTTATAGTTGGAGTATACCCAATACCACTGGGAAAAAGAAGGGAAGCTGGACAGAAACAAGCATGAACTGAAACCAAAGAAAAGAGGCACAAATCGTAATTCTTTTTAACCAAATGAATCATTAATCAAATTAACACAACACAAAGCACAATAGTTCCTTTTTGGCTTCTCTCAGGCTTTATTGTCTCTGTCTTGCTTCTCCGACCTCAGCCTCTTTTATTCCTGGCCTTTGCCCTCTCTATCTATTGCGCCATTCCCTCTGTCTCTCTTCTTTTGCTTTTCTGCTCTTTGCATCCTTTTTAGGTCTTGCATAGTGCAGCGCATGCGCTGCTCTAGGAGATGGCCTCTTGGCATTGTTACGTGAGTGTGGTGCTCACGCTATTGGACTTTGCGGGCTTCTTTATGAAAAGACAGCACACAATTGGACAAAGCCGGGTGCATGTCCCACCTTTGTATCTGCCCATGGCCTATGGCTTGCGAGAGCGAGCAGCAGGGCCATCTGTTTCCACTTATCGCGCACGCGTCTCACGGTCACGGTAATTGAAAACAGATGGCGGTCACGCTGGCCCTGGATTTTTTCCCTTTTTGTGTTCAAGCACTCTTAGCTTTCTCCCCCTGGAATATGGTCTGGAGCCTTGAAGGGAGGAGGCACACATAAAGCAAGGCACCTCCTCTCTCAATCACTTAAAACACCCCTCTTATATAGTTCACACTTGTAAGATGATGCTTCAGTGAGATTAGCATGTGCAGGTTCGCTGCATTTAGTGCATTCTCTTTTACGTTGCTCCTTCTTTCTGCTCCACCCACGTACACCATATGGCTTTGTCCTACCGGCTCCTTCCCTACGTCGAAAGCCCCAGCCAATGGACGCTGGGGGAGTTGCCTGCGCGTCGGTGGTTGGGTGGAGTCTGAGAGCCGCACATGTCTGCTGTAGTGTAATCCTTCCTGATCTCTACTGTAAACATGTCACAGCTTCGGTTGCTGCTTTGCAGGGCCCGAGGCGCACACTTCCCGGGCTTCGACTCTATCATACAGACCACGGAGTGTGTGGTTACAAGCCCCTCAAGGCGAAAAGTGATGTACAAGGAGCCTTCCCCAACATCTCTTCCCATAGCAGGCAAAGTATGTGCAGAATGTGTAGCGGAGGCTTATGAGACTCCTATTACAAACTATTGGTAGTAAAACACAAACCATGGGTAGTAAAACTGAGGTACCTCATTTCAGTTCTCCTGTCAGTCTGACAGGGCTAGACGGAATAACTGCAAACCAACAGTGACCCTGTGACCCCCTTGTGATGTAACCTCATACTTTTTAACACTTCTCCCCCGCTTGCAGTTCCTCTGGGTCTTGTTGCACTGTCCGTGGCTTCGCTGACGTGACGTAATGGGTCCAGCTAGCATGTCACTATCCTCCACTCAACCCTCTAGCTCACAGTTCTTCAAACTGTGGGGCGCGCCCCCCTGGGGGGCATGGATTGGTTCCCAGGGGGGCGCAAAGGCCTCTGCCAGCACATGTAAATGAAGACGCCTGGAAGTGCAGCGATGTTTATTTGCTGCATTTCCAGGCTGTCTTCATTTACCCTGAAGGCCTCAGAGTGCCCCTGGACCAGAGGTCAGAGGTCAGTGGGTGTGCTGCTGGGGGCTCGGCTGGGCTCTTGTCTGAAGTCTTATTAAGACTCCAGCACAGCCGAGTTTTTCACAGGTCTTTAAAGATCATTTGCATACATTTGGAAACTGGTTACCTAAGCTTAGTTTTTTTTTCTTTTTCCAGTACCCCCCTGGGCCCTGCCTATTCCTTACATTTGCATTTTAAACTTACTGCTGTAGTGTGGAAATGCATGTCATGAAAAGGAATACAAAAAAGGGTTGCCAATAGAAAAAATGCCAGCCATGTATGTTTAAAGAGCCTGCAAAGACCTTGCTTTGACACTAAATAGGGTCTTAAATAAAAAAGTATGTATTCATTTTCTTTCTGTCTGTTCCTTTTATTTTCAGTCATGAAACATTCAGGCAGCAATAGAACACATTTAAAAGTACTTTATATTTGCTTTTCGAAGGACGCACAGATAAGTGCTGAAAATTGGGCTTTAGGTGACTGTTTATTTTTGTGCCATCTGCAACCTCAAA
This sequence comes from Lissotriton vulgaris, assembly GCF_964263255.1. Lineage (NCBI taxonomy): Eukaryota > Metazoa > Chordata > Amphibia > Caudata > Salamandridae > Lissotriton > Lissotriton vulgaris. The sequence goes on from NW_028250195.1 coordinate 18,993, forward strand.
AAAATGAGCTGGTAACCCTAATCATAAGACTGGAAGTTTGTTGCAGGATCAGCACATTATTTATTTCCTTCACCCTTGATTCCCCTTGATAGCAATAGTTTAACTTATATCTGAAACCCTGCGCCCCGACATTAACATGGTGATTAACTTCAAGTGTCTGGGAATTCACCCTGCATTCAGACAACTCAGTTCTCATTCTCACCCTTCACTTTCATGCTCACCCTGAACTTACAGCGCATAGTGATGGTTTTCCCGCATTTGCCACATAATCCATCGTCTGTTGCATAATTTGCAGATTAAAAAACTGTAGCAACACATGCTACCTCACAGTGGAAGCCCTTTCTTAAGGTTGACTGGTCACCTTTCTGTTGCTTATTGCTATATTTGGGTGTTAATGTGGTACTTATGAGGGGTAATAAAGGCCAGGAAAATGTTAACAAGTGTAAAAATAGCAAAATAGTGCAGTAATGCTATCACAAAATATGCGATTCAGAAAAGGGGGTGGTGATGAACAGAGTGTCTGAATTAAGCAGACCACTCTTACCCAGTCCAAAGATCAAGGCTTGAACCATCACCGTTATTTAGCTCACTGCACCATCCCAGCTCAGAACCTGGCTATATGCAAATTAGTCTGTCCCTGGCCCAGTGCATCATGGGAACAGGGCAGACCAAACTACCCAGCCAATTCTTCACCAGAAAGGAGACAAGCTTCCTGGGACCGGTTTCTGGCATTTCAGCCGTCGTCGGCCCGGCTTGCTTGAATCCTGATGGTGCAGTGAGCAAGGGACTCGTGTCTGAGTATACCCTGCCACACCTATAGTGGCCAAAAACGATTCAGAAAAGGGGGTGGTGATGAACAGAGTGTCTGAATTAAGCAGACCACTCTTACCCAGTCCAAAGATCAGGGCTTGATCCATCACCGTTATTTAGCTCACTGCACCATCCCAGCTCAGAACCTGGCTATATGCAAATTAGTCTGTCCCTGGCCCAGTTCATCAGGGGAACAGGGCAGACCAAACTACCAAGCCAATTCTTCACCAGAAAGGAGACAAGCTTCCGGGGACCGGTTTCTGGCATTTCAGCCGTCGTCGGCCCGGCTTGCTTGAATCCTGATGGTGCAGTGAGCAAGGGACTCATGCCTGAGTATACCCTGCCACACCTATAGTGGCCAAAAACGATTCAGAAAAGGGGGTGGTGATGAACAGAGTGTCTGAATTAAGCAGACCACTCTTACCCAGACCAAAGATCAGGGCGTAAGGTTTGGACATAAGACGTCAATAAAGATGTCACCAAGAACTGAGGATTGGATTTGGAGCTGAACACTGACAGCTTGTAGTATGTCGCTGTCTATTTTTGTTTTTGACTGGGTGATAGCAGCTACGGAAGCTGTTTGCACAGCTGCCTTTGCGGCTTCATCAGCCAATGAATTCCCCGCAACGTGAACGCCATCACGTTGATGACTCAGTGTGTGTATCACGTGAGTCTTTTGTAGTTCTTTTTGTAAAAGAACTACTTGTTCCCAAAGCATTTTATGCTTGATTGTGCCACCTTTTGCATTTTTGAACCCGTTTTCAACCCAATTCTGCAAGTATTCATTATAAGACTGAACGCAGTAATATGAATCGCACACTATAAGTGTAGGGAATTCGCGATCGGTATTTTCAAGTGCCATCTTAAATGCTAGCAGTTCAGTCGAAATTTTCCTTTGTGCCAATGACCTTTAACAATCGCGCGCGCAGCACTGTAAGCTTGTTTACCCCCAACTGCAGGTTGTGCTGATCCGTCTGTATATATTATACATCCGTAGTGTTCTAGAGGCAGGATTTCGGTTGGCAGAGGACATTCATATTCATATTGTAGAAATTCTTGTGTTTTTAGATTAGGATCAAATTCATATACAACGTCTGTTGCCTCAAGAGAAATAACCCATTGGATCCATCTCGGATGTAGTGCTTTAGCATTTGGAATGCTTGCTTTTGTTACCGCTTCTAGTGCTGGTATCGGTGTAACGTTTATTATTCGTTTACCTTGTGCTAGGGCTCTTTGTTTTGCTACAGCAGTCTGAACCGCAGTTAGAATTTTTTCAGTTGAACTGAACTTAATTTCAGCTTTTGTGTACAAATGTGATTTGTAAGCTATTGGTACAGTTTCTCCCTCATTAGAGGTCAGGTAAGTGAATCCGCATCTTCCTGGGATGACTCGGATTACAAGGTTGCGTGTATTGTCACGAGTTTCTAATTTTGTTTTAGCTAACATGTCTGTTTGCAATGATCTCAAAATTTCTGTGTGTTTCTGAGTCCAATTGATTGGTTTAAAATCAGGTTTTATTCATTCATAGAGAGGTTTAACCCTCTCTGCATAATTTAGAATGTAAGTTCTTCCGAAATTCAGGAAACCTAGTATTGATTGTAAGTTCTTCAGCATTTTTGGTGCTTGGAGTATAGCGCACTTCTCTAAGAAGTTGTCTGCTAGGCTTTTGCCTTCACTTGATAATTCATATCCTAAAACAGGACAGTTATATGGGCAATTCGTGACTTTTTAAAGTTGAATTTTTAACCCTCTGCTGCGAACCCAAGTATTATGGTGTTCACTCTTTTCAAGTGAGTATCCACGTCATCATCTGTGAGATAGATGTCATCGACATAAGATAATGCCTCTTCATCATATATTTGTAGTAACTCTGTTACTCTTGCTGAGAATAATCCTGGGCTATTCTTGAATCCCTGTGGGAGTCGACAGAAATTTTTCTGTGACCCCCTTATTGAGAAAGCGGTTAAATGCCTGCTTTCCGGTGCAATATTTTGACAAAAGAATCCATTAGAAATGTCTAATGTTGTTTTGTATTTTTTGCGAATGATGTTATTCATTAGTGCCGCACTGTGCGAATTTTGTACCGCAAATGTCTTGCAACATGAGTTAAGGTGTCTGTAGTCCAAGACTAGACGATATGAATCATCTGGTTTGGAGACAGGAAACAAAGGATTGTTCATTTGAGAGGTGCATGTTTCAATCACCACTTGGTATTCAAGTTGATCTAAGATCTCCCTGACTTGTTTTTTAGCTTCTTGCTTAATTGGGTACTGTCTTTGTGCAGTTGGTTTACATTTTAACTGGATATTGTGAGGAGGGGAGTCCTCATCCCATCCTACAAGATTCTTATATAATGCAGGGGCTTGAGCTACTGCCCATTTTCTTGCATATTTGTATTTTCTATGAATTGGAATATGATTTGAGAAGGCAGGCATAATCATTTTTTCGCCATTAGGGCACTCCCTGACAAACTCTGGTGGCCAGTCTTTCTCAGCTAATAGGATGTCATATCCTTTTGAGAGGTTATCCCAAAACAGACCCCTTACCTTCCTAGTCTTATCTCCCTCTATACGCAATGTTATTTTGTTTATTTTATGAGGTTCGCTAACTCTGGTATCTGCAGTTTTCACCTGAATGTATTCATTCATGTCCACTGTCTCCAGATGATTCATCAGGATCTTGCGAGCTATGGTCACTTCTGCTGCGCTGTCTAGCATTGTCTGTGCCCACTCTCCGTTTTTCAGCTGTGTCCTCAGTATCCTCGACATGTTTGATTATTTTAATACTTGCTACCTTCTTTCTTGGAAATTGTAATTTTTTACTTTGAGTGGGTTCCTTGTCTTTGGACTTGACGTGCTCTTCGCTGTGTTCTGACCGTCCTCTTCTTTCCAATTTCTGCGAGGAAGTCTGAAAAGATCGAGAGGGACGTGTATCAATATCTTGATATCTATTAGGCTTTTTCAAATTATCCCTATTTCTAAGGTTGTATCTTTTTTCAGAGGGCTCCCTTTGGGGAGACTTGTGTTCTCGGTTCGGAGATCTTTCTCTCCGCCGAGGAGACCTTCCTCTGGACTGGAATATTTTTTCTTTGGGAGTGGATTGTTTATTTCTGTCCCAGCTCTTTTTTGGAGTGTTTAGATTCTTTTTAATAAATATCTTTTCAGGATTTTCAAGTAGTTGGGGTTTTACCGGCTCCCACCCAAACTATCTCTACCTAGTTCTTCATAGGATTTTTCCATGATTCTGGCAAGTTCAATTGGTTGGTCTGCTATATCTGATTCTTTCAATTTTTGGAGGTAAGTTATATCCTCCATTGCCAATTGAACTAACTCTCTATATGCCTTTGTTAATTCTTTTATTTTAACTAAGAGTTCTTCGTTTGACATTTTATCAATGTCTGGATGTGGTGTGAAGCTAGAACCGGCCACGTTGCTCCTGGTCTACCTAGTGGACCGAGCCTGGTGATGTGATCATTATGTTTTAGGGCGCCTTTAAACCAGAGCAGATGATCTTGGTATTTTAATGGGATCTCAATCTCCTCGAAAGGAGTGTATTCATCCGGAGGTTCCTCTATTTTGTAATAGTGGAAATCTTTTGTTGTAGCGTGTGCTGCTGGAAATTGTATCCATGAATAGAATACCTCTGTCTGCCGATATTCGTGTGCCTCTATCACGAATATGTCCACCATAAGCGTGGTAGGGTATACTCAGATGTGAGTCCCTTGCTCATTGCACCATCAGGATTCAAGCAAGCCGGGCCGACGACGGCTGAAATGCCAGAAACCGGTCCCCGGAAGCTTTTTTCCTTCCCAGTATAGGAATTGGCTTGGTAGTTTGGTTTGCCCTGTTCCCATCATGCACTGGGACAGGAACAGACTAATTTGCATGTAGCCAGATTCTGAGCTGGGATGGTGCAGTGAGCTAAAAAACAGTGATGGATCAAGCCCTGATCTTTGGACTGGGTAAGAGTGGTCTGCTTAATTCAGTCACTCTGTTCATCACCACCCCCTTTTCTGAATCACAAAATATGCAGCATTGTAGTGTAGTTCCTATATTCCCAATAGGCTCTGCGCATTGGAATAATATATTCAGCAGTGTAGACGTAGGACTGAGGTCAACTAGGTCTCTACTGACTATATTAGACTTAAGGTTTGCCAGCTAGCTCAGAGGTCACTAGAAACTTTCTCGAATAAACAAGGAGGAGTTTAACCTCCCTGGATAGACAAGAAGGGATTAGCTTCCGACAACCATATAACATGACAACTTTGCTCCCTCAAAATAAGAGTAAATCTCTACTAGAGTTGTGTGAAAACAATAGACAGCTATTTCACTCAGTCAATTGTGCGTTCTTAGTTTCACCAGAGAAGAGAGAGACGGGCGTTTTCAATAAAAGGTATTATTTATTGAGCAGTCTTCCTTCTCATGCAAGAGAAATGAATTGCCACAAATGCAATACTTGATGTAAAGTAAAGTACGTACAGTAAAACGAGTATTATGAAATAATACTGTAAAAGCATTGATATGGTTTCTTAGCCATAAGATACTTTAAAATGGATAAAATATATACATACATATATACATTGACTAACGTGCTCAACTGGTGCTTCTAAAATATGCCTACCCCGGTGTACCTGACCTAAACCTAATACGTGGGAAGGAGTAAGTAAGTAGCAGTTTAAGTTAAGTTGGTTTTGCCAAGAATCTGATTCAAGAATTCTCTTTAAGGGTTTAGTCAGCACCGTACCTTGGGAATAGAATGTAGGAGGTCTGGTGTCTCTTTCCTCAGGACTCGATATCCCAGCAACCCGCAAGGGTAGGCTGGAAACGCCAGAGCTGGATTTTCTCGGCAGGAGAAAAGACAGCGTCTTTCTCAACGCGTCAAAGAGGAGGGCAGCGTCCGTGGGCTTTCGCATCAGCTGGGCTCTCTGGCAAGTAAATAGCTGCTCTGCTCCAAAACCACCACCGTGTGTTTGCTTAAGGCAACGTTGATACATTTATACCTGAATGGTGCCGAGTTTGACGTAAGGTTTGGACATAAGACGTCAATAAAGATGTCACTAAGAACTGGCTGTTCTTACAGTGCTCGCAGGAGTTCTATTACAAATCAAAACACCGCAAATGGGGATTTCCCAGGTTGCTGGAGGTTTGGTGTGTCGAAAGAACTTGTGCTGTCTAGGAATCCAAGGAAGTAGCTTTTGCCGTGCCTTGGACTGCAAGGGCTATTTACTTAAATATGGATCTGATTCTTATGCCATTATAGGGATATTATTGATTATAGCAGTACAAGGGCATAAAATAGCAATATTGATTCAGGTTCCTAGATAAAAACACAATAGCATAATTCGCCTTTGCTTGCTGCAGAATTTAGTCAACCATGCTGCATAATTTGGCCTTCTCCTGCCGCATAATTCCAATGGCCCTGTTTATAGTGCTAAGAAGTCCCAGCCTTTGGCAGAAAGCACTGTGAATATGTAAGTCATTATTTTAAAAAAAGGTGCTACCACTGCTCCCCAATCCATCCAGGAAGCTTCTGATTCGAGGTTTAATCTTGTCGAGACTTGACTACAGGAACGCACTGTTCCTTGGCGCTCCGGAAGCGACCTTTAGGACCCTTCAACAGGTGCAGAATGCAGCCGCTAGACTGCTGATGGAGGTTCCTAGAAGACATTCAGCTGTTCCGGCCCTGAAAACGCTTCACTGGCTCCCGGTTAAGGAGCGGGTGAAATTTAAAGTGTTATGCACGGCCCATAAAATCTTGCATGGTAGGGGCCCTTCTATCTTGTCCAAAATGGCACGCCCCTATAAACCCACACGGCCACTGCGATCGGACCAAGGACGTCTTCTGCAGTTAACCAGAGTAAAAAGAGCTTGCTCTGGGGGCCGGCGTTTTTCAGTGCAAGTGGCGGCACTTTGGAACTCCCTGCCCTTTAAGATTCGTTCGGAGCCTAACATTCTGCACTTTAGGAAACTCCTGAAGACGCATTTGTTTCCTGTGTAGTGACTGAGTCTGAGCTTTCCCTTCTTCGTTCTGTTCAGCGCCGGGATGCCCCTTGGTAACTGAGCGCGCTACAAATTTCATATAATAATAATAATAATAATAATAATAATAATAATAATAATAATAATAATAATAATAATAATAATAATAAAACAGTATTTACATACTCTAAGCTAGACTTCTGCAAAAGGATGCAGTGATTGAGATAAAACAAGTTCTTACAAAATATACTTTTTTAGTAATAAGTAATCAAACAGTATCTAATGCAGACATTTTTGTAAGTGACTCCACTATTCCAGATCCCAGCTGATAACTCCGTTACATTACATCTTAAAAAAAATAGATCTTTGCCACCATAAAGCTTTAAGCAGATCCACTGGAATTATTCAGCAGAAGAGAACACAATTATGCGGCAGGTTTGACTAAATTATCCAGCAAGAAAAGGTAATTTATGCGGCACAATGCGCCGCATTTTGTAGTTAGCATTACTTCAATATTTTGTCATTTTAACTCACGGTAATGCTGTCAAGGGAAATATTTCACCTCATTAGTACCAGTTTAACACCCAAATAGAGCAGTAAGCAACTACAAGATTACCAGTCTTTGCAAAGGGCCTTCCACTGCTCCAGAACACTTTGTCACGCTTTAAGTAACTTTTGTTCCGTTTGAGCTAGAATCAAGTTTTTTGTCATTGAAATCTGGAAATTATGTAGCAAATGCAGTAAACTGATAATTATGTGGAAAGCACTGCTGCTGTAGAAACTCATAATTCCAGTGGCCCTGTCTTTAAGTGACTCAATAAATTAATGGCTGGTAAGAAGGCCGGTTTCTTTTTTAACTTTCTGCACTATGTTGTACATAAATTAAGTAGGCAGCAGGACACGTCTTCCAGTAGTTAAGTTGGATTTATTAAGTTACAAAGAATAAGATAAGACAGCAGAGCACAAAACCTCACAGCTGACCAGACCAACTGCCATGGCTAGAATCCCAATACACAAGATAGAACACAGCTAGGTAAGAAGATAGAAACACAAAGAAAGGACTAAAGACACCAAGAAGCCATATAGAGCTAAGTATGAATTTACAACACATCTTCCCCCCTTACAAACAAAACACATATTAAAACCTCAAACACATAAGAAGATAAAGCATGGAAAACACGAAGAAGAAAACGTATAACACTTAGGAGGTCGAAGACCTCATGAACTTCCAGAACAGGGATAAAAGAATCAGGATCAAGAAGTGAAATAAGATGAAGATCACTATGACCACCTTCTCCCCTTCAATTGACAAAAATGAAGAGCCAGTCCACTCTCTACGCTCCATCATTGTGGCGACCAAAAACAGACATAGAGAGTTAACTTTCTCCAATAATAATTGTTCATCGCAGATATTCGCTATTTTGAAGGTAGAACAGTTCTGGAAGAATACTCCCGAAGAAAATTTGGATCTAGACTTCTTTCAGTCCAAAAGTTAGTTCTGAACCAGGTGTCCCGGTTCTGGGTCTTTCCTTCGGGTTAAGAGCCTCAGATTGTTTTTAGGCTTCCGAAATCTCTTAAATTTCATTTCTAAGCTCTAGTCCTTCACGAACCACAGTCGTGAACCCTGCCGGACTTGGGACTCTCTTCATCCTCTCCAGGTACAGGTTGTGGGTGTTTTGTCCTCCACCGGTCCTGGGACGTCATCTGTCCATTCCCGGTACTCCTCCTCCGGTCCTGGGACATCCGTTGTCCTCTCCCGGTCCTAAATCTGGAACTTTTGTCCCCTTCCAGTCCAGAGACATTCTTCTGTCCCCACCCATCTCTTGGTTTAGCGGGTCCTGGAATGTACTTTGTTCCCTTCCAGTCCAGGGGCATTTTTCGGTCCCCATCCATCTCTTGGTTCAGCGGGTCCTGGAATTTCCTTTGTTCCCTCCCAGTCCAGAGGCATTTTTCTGTCCCCACCCATCTCTTGGTTCAGCGGGTCCTGGAATTTACTTTGTTTACCTAGTTCTCTACCAGTCCAGGGATATTTATCAGTCCCCACCCATTCCTTGGTTCTGAGGGTCCTGTAATCTGCTTTGTTGTCTCTCTTTTTTTTAAAAACATATGTCCCCTTAAACCACAGGGGTCTCCATCCAGATTTACTGTGGCACTGGAGCGTTAGTCCACTTCCACATGAGACCACTTCCGGTACCATTGTCCCCTCCTGGTTATGGGACCTTTGTCCCGCTCCGGTCGAGGGACTTCCTTGACCTCTCCCAATTAGATGCTAGTTCTGACAGACCTCGATTTCAATATTGCAGTTAGTAATTCATCTCTTTGAATTTACAGTCTTAACTCTTGCACAGAAACATCTCTTCTTCTCTAATTAGGACTGATTTTCTTCTGCCTCATTTGTCTTGAAGCTTGCTTTTACGCACTACCTTGACTTGCTTCAAAGCCACTTCAAATTCTTCAATTGCACACCTCTGAACAGTGAGATTCCTTTTAACAAAGTATGTTTTTCCGTTTTGACTTTATTAGAATTGGATAAATGCACAGCGATTTGTTACCTCTCAAAGTTCAACAGTTAGTCGTTTTTTTGGTGCACCGTAAGGTGGCGTCGAGGGTCCTGCGACGTCAAGATACACAGCACTGATGTGGCACTAGAGGATCTCTAGTGTCATCCCTTACCGGGCACACAAATATTTGTCTTCCCACACAAAGAAGACTTTCAATCCAGTGTTTCAATTGTTCATGAAATTTATTTTATATTAGTAGAAGAATTTATCATCATCATTTCATGTTGTTCGTTCAATATGATTCTCATGTTTGTAAATCAGACATTGTCATAATAAGGAATCCAATGCATTTCGGGCATTATATAGCATGCCCTTCATCAGGGAAATAGACACTGTAAAACAAGGAATAATAAAATCATATCATCAAAAAGATTCTGTGTGAGTCTTATTAACATCAATCATGACATAAACAATTCAAGGTCTGCTTGATATGTGCTTATAAGTCAATATGAACTGTGTGTGAATCACATGCTGTGGTTAGTATTAGTGAAAAAACAGAAAGAATCTTCTCAAAGAAAAATACTCTAACTCACATGGCTGGGTCTCTAACAATACTTGTAGTTCTGCAAATCAAAAATGAAGCAGTGTTACAAAAACAGCCTCAAATGGTGGGGCAGTTCATAAGGCAAAAACATTCTAACAATCAGGCTGATGGTCTATAAAGTCCCTCACACCTAACCTTGCTCAAGAATAGGCGCGCGATTACGTCCTTCTCTCCTCGTACTCCGCGATGGCTCAATGAAATGACGATCGCGTTCACCTATTTAACCTGGATTCTGGTCATGTGACGAGTCACATGGCATGGCCATAGAAGAAAGACTCATTATCGAGGGTAGCGAACCAGAGTATGCTGTCTTAAGTAATACCCGAGTCACTGATCTAAATGTTGGTTATCATGATGGGTGGCCTGGAGAGCCGGTTGCGAAAAAATTCTAGAAAATGTTGAAAAGGATATGTATAAGCTAACGAGATTAAAAAAATTAGGTTAAAAAATGGAAAATGGTTAGAAAGAAATACCGGGAATCAAACTAATCACTACTGGGATGTTAGATGAGCTGTTCTATGGTTAGTGCTATTGTAGAAAGTGAAGAAATGGAAAAGAATATAAGAAGTGTAAGTGTCAGATGTGTATATGAACTCACATAGTATACACAAGGAACAGTCAGGGGAGCTCCTGTCTATGTGAGTTCATATACACATCTGACACTTACACTTCTTATATTCTTTTCCATTTCTTCACTTTCTACAATAGCACTAACCATAGAACAGCTCATCTAACATCCCAGTAGTGATTAGTTTGATTCCCGGTATTTCTTTCTAACCATTTTCCATTTTTTAACCAAATTTTTTTAATCTCGTTAGCTTATACATATCCTTTTCAACATTTTCTAGAATTTTTTCGCAACCGGCTCTCCAGGCCACCCATCATGATAACCAACATTTAGATCAGTGACTCGGGTATTACTTAAGACAGCATACTCTGGTTCGCTACCCTCGATAATGAGTCTTTCTTCTATGGCCATGCCATGTGACTCGTCACATGACCAGAATCCAGGTTAAATAGGTGAACGCGATCGTCATTTCATTGAGCCATCGCGGAGTACGAGGAGAGAAGGACGTAATCGCGCGCCTATTCTTGAGCAAGGTTAGGTGTGAGGGACTTTATAGACCATCAGCCTGATTGTTAGAATGTTTTTGCCTTATGAACTGCCCCACCATTTGAGGCTGTTTTTGTAACACTGCTTCATTTTTGATTTGCAGAACTACAAGTATTGTTAGAGACCCAGCCATGTGAGTTAGAGTATTTTTCTTTGAGAAGATTCTTTCTGTTTTTTCACTAATACTAACCACAGCATGTGATTCACACACAGTTCATATTGACTTATAAGCACATATCAAGCAGACCTTGAATTGTTTATGTCATGATTGATGTTAATAAGACTCACACAGAATCTTTTTGATGATATGATTTTATTATTCCTTGTTTTACAGTGTCTATTTCCCTGATGAAGGGCATGCTATATAATGCCCGAAATGCATTGGATTCCTTATTATGACAATGTCTGATTTACAAACATGAGAATCATATTGAACGAACAACATGAAATGATGATGATAAATTCTTCTACTAATATAAAATAAATTTCATGAACAATTGAAACACTGGATTGAAAGTCTTCTTTGTGTGGGAAGACAAATATTTGTGTGCCCGGTAAGGGATGACACTAGAGATCCTCTAGTGCCACATCAGTTTCCGTTTTGACTGCCACGCTTGCCTGCAAATTATTCCCTATCAAAACGGGCAAAATATGAAACTTTCACTCAAAAAGGTGATACCGGCAAATACCACAAGATTGCACTGTTGTGTAGATTAATAGAATATGATCCTCTTCACAAACACCTTAAAACGAGATCGTGTCAGCCTCATGCTTTCCATTTAGTCTTCTTTGCATACCATAAAAACATATTGAAATCCTTTGGAGTCTGAATTAATCTCTGAATAGAAATTAAATGAAGATACAACAGTCAGATAGCATTTACTTACAATGACGATCCACACAATAAACTGCATGTGGCAACCGCCGACTCTATCCACCTGTCTTCCTTCAGTTTTGCTCCGTGGCATTGTGATCCTGTAGCCTTGGAAACCACAGAAACAAAATGCCCGCTTGTTCTGACGTTGTGACGTTTTTGCGCATCATTACGGAATGACGCACCAAGACTGGCAACACAGAGGAACCTCTTCCACAAGTAGAAATAACGCTGGACTTACAACGTCACTTAGAGCATGCTACCTCTCCACTGAGACCCACGGAGAATCTAAAGACGTCATCAGTGTTCAATTTGCCGTGGTGAAGGACAGAACAACATGGATGCATTGACATGCAAACCGCAATTTCACTGCACCACAGACCAACGGTAGAAAAACATGAATGTAGTTTCTTCTATTACTGCTTCCGTCAGTGTCTGTAATACACTCTTTTGTGACAGCATACATCCATTTTTATTTTCCAAGAAAATTGCGATTCTCCTATTAACATGACCAGAGAATCTGGATTTCATTAAAAACACGGAGGCTAGCATTATGCTTATATCTTTTAATTGCAGACCAACCAGCCGCATATGTCACAAAGTAAAAGTTCCAAACTAGAACACTACAAGCCAAACAATAGCAGTAATCACTAGGCAATCAGTCTCTTTTAAATGTGGAGCAAAGGAGAAAGGAAATTTCCAAAGAGCATCCACGAAGTATAACAGAAGTCCATAACTTGAATGAAGAAAAAGGAACTAGAGAACTTCAGTATCTGAAGAACAGGAGTCAATTTCAAAGTCTGTAGATCAGGAGCCATGAAAAGGAACTCACGAGAGATTATCTGAAAAGAAAAAAGGTGTAAATGAAACCAGAAATACAAACAAGAAGGACCGATCTTGCAATTGAATAAGAGCATAAGAGTATATGCAATCAAATAAACATATCATAAGATTAAAATAAAAGTACAATCAAACAAACACAACCACTCAAGGGATGGGTGGGAGGGATAATGCTAGCCTCCGTGTCTTTAATGAAATCCAGATTCTCTAGTCATGTTAACAGGAGAATCGCAATTTCATTACAAGACCGGAGGCTTTCACTATGCTTGTTGGTAGTCATGAAGAACAACATCAGACATATGAGTAATACGTGTACAATAATGATGAGCAAAAGTTCTAGAATTGGACCAATCAGCAGCTTTAAGAATGTCTTCCAACTTACCACCTGACCAGAATGACTTACTGGCCATAGCACCTCTGATGGAATGTGGCTTAAAGAGATCCAAATTGACACCAGCAATGCCCATAATAATTTTAACCCATCTTGCTATAGAGCTGGAAGAAATACCTTTGTGAGGTTTAACAAAGGAGATAAGTAATTGATTAACACCAGGGGGACGAAGGGAATTCATTCTCAAATCATATTCTTTCATGCAGTGGACAAAACAAAGTTTACTACACATGTCAAAATGTGGGTAAAAAATAGTATCAGACATAGTTTTGGTCCTTTTATGTAAATCAAATTTGACCCCAAAGATATCATAGGACCTATATGAAATATCCAGAGCTTTAACATCAGAAACTCTTCGACATGAAACTAAGCAAAGAAGAGTTGCCAATTTTAAAGAAAGGTTCTTTCTATTCAAAAGAGAGTTCTCCGGACAGGAACAGAAAAGGTCAAGAACCAATTTAACATCCCAAATGCATTGATATCTAGGTTTAGGTCTTCTGATCCTTACACTCTTAAGAATTCTACAAACAATTGGATTTTTACTTACCGTCATATTGTTGACAAGGGAATGACCAGCAGAAATAGCGGACCTATAACATTTAATAGATCTGTAACTCAGACCTCTATCAAACTGTTCACCAAGAAAATTGACTATATCAACAATGAGTGCTTCCACTGGATCCAGGTCCCTCTCCAAGCACCAACGTAACCATATCTTCCAAATGTTGTTGTACCAGTAGTGAGTGCCGGGGGCCCAAGATTCTCCGAGGAGAGTAGAAGCTGTTGACGAAAGTATTGCGAGATAGTTGGATCTCCTGACACCTTCCAGGCAAGAAGGTTCAAACTCCCTGTCTGAACAAGAGGATGAGTTCGACCGTCTACGTCTGTAAGGAGGTCTATGAATGAAGGAATCAGGAACGGAAGATTGTAAGTTAGTTCCAGGGCAGTAGGGAACCATGCTTGGGATGGCCAAAATGGAGTTATCAGAACAATGGAAGAGCGTTGTTGTCTCAATTTCTGAAGTACTCTCTGGATCATCGCAAAGGGAGGGAAGGCATAACCGGCAATTCCTTCCCAGAATTGGAGAAAGGCGTTCACTGCCAGAGCACCCAGGTCCGGCATCCAGCTGTAATAACTTTCCAGTTGGAATGTCAGTCTGCTTGCAATGGGTCTATTTGAAAAGGACCCCAGAAATGATTGAGGGAATCGAAGACAGATGTGTTGAGCTTCCAATCGCTGTAGTCTATGAGGAATCTGGAGTTCCAATCTGCACAGAGGTTCGATTTCCCCGGCAGATATTCTGCTCTGAGAGAGATCTTGTGTTTTAGGCAGAACTTCCAAAGCTTCTTGGCCAAATTGGAGAGGTTCTCTGATCTGGTACCACCCAAGCGGTTTATATAGGCGACAGCGGACATATTGTCCATTTTCAGAATGACCGATCTGCCTTGAAGAGAGTGTTTGAAACTCATCAGAGCATAACGCCCTGCAGTTAATTCTAGGTAATTTATGTGTTGAAAGGATTCCTCTTGAGACCACATCCCTCCGGTATATTGATCTTGGAGACAAGCACCCCAGCCATGCAGGCCTGCGTCAGATTCCAAAATAAAATCCAGAACTGAACCGAAGATGGCCCTGCCATTCCAGGCGTCCAGATTGTCTAACCACCATGTAAGTTCCAAGATCGCTTCCTGATTCAGAGAAACGCAAACCAGAGTCCTGATCTGAGAGCCCTTGCTTTTATTCTTTGGAGGGCTCGATAATTCAAAGGGCCTGGAAATATGGCTTGAATGGAAGAGGAAAGAAGGCCCAAGAGTCTGGCCAGTTCTCTTAAGGAGAGATACTGTTGTTTCCGAACATGTCTTATCTCTTTCCTGATTTTGGAAATCTTCTTCGGAGAAAGAAGGAGAAGGCAATTTGAGGTGTCTACCGTGACACCCAGGAACTCCATCGATTTTGATGGGGACATTATCGATTTTTCCTTGTTTATGATAAAACCCAGACTTTCCAAAAGCTCTACAACAGTTTTGAGATCCTGAATGATCTGAGTGTAGTCTTGGGACATTATAATGATGTCGTCCAGATAAATAATAAGGCGAATACCCTTTTCTCTTAAAGACAAGGTGACTGCCCTCAACACCTTGATGAAGCACCAAGGGGCTGAAGAGAGTCCGAAGGGAAGAGCTGTGAATTGGAAAAGATGATTTTTCCAAATGAACTGAAGAAAAGGTTGGTGTTCCTCTGCCATAGGGATGGTAAAGTAGGCGTCTTTCAGATCCAATTTGATTAACCAATGCCCTTCTAGTAAGAGGTCTCTGAGAAGATGGATGCTCTCCATCTTAAAATGTCTGTAAACAAGGAATTTGTTGAGTTCCCTCAGATTTATGACGGGTCTCCAACCTTTGTCTTTCTTTTCTACGAGAAAGAGAGTGCTTATAAATCTCAGAAATTCCATAGGGACTTCTACAATTGCGCCTTTTTGGAGCATCGAGGAAATTTCTTCCTCTATTATCTTTTCCTGATCCAAAGTAAGGGGGATTGTTTTGGGAAAAGACTTCTGAAAAGGGGTTTGAGGGAAATCTATAGTGAAACCGAGTATGGTATTTAGTACCCAAGGATCTTGGGTGATAAGTTTCCAGTTGTGGTAAAAGTACTTCAGTCTCCCTCCCACTCTTGGATGTGAAGAAAGGGGAGGGGAAGGAATACTCACTTTGAGAGTTGGAGTCGGAAGGAGTTCCTCTCGCTCTGAATCCCCTGGAACGAAAGCATCTTCCTCTCTGGGGATAGAATTGAGGCTGGTTGGGGGGTTGGTATCCTCTTCCACCATAACCTCTTGATCTGGAGTAGGGCCGACGATTAAAGCGGCCGGAAGATTGCCCTCTTCTTCCTGCCCTTCCAAAAAGGTTATTAGAGTAAAATACTTTATTCATGTTTTGGTAAGCCTTATCCAGGGCAGTGAAAGTAGAGACGTATTTGCCTAAACTCTTAATTAAATCTTCTCCAAAGAGAAGGCCTTTTGGATTATTAGAAGTTTCTTTGTCAGCCAAATCAGTTAATTTTGGACTAATTTTGGTCAAGACAACCCTTCTTCTCTCTGAGTTGAGGCCAGCATTAGCGTTTCCTAATAATACAAGAGCTCTTTGACTTCATCCCCGAATGGAATGAGTGTCCAGACGAGAGTCATTGAGGTAACTCTCCTCCGCAGCATCAATTATTTTAGTCAAGGGACCCAGGATGTCTAAAACTTTGTTTTGACAGATCTTCAAGGACCTTTCCAGTACTTTGCGGGGGTCTCTACCAAGTTTAAAAAGGTATGTAATTAGTTCTGGGTCAAGGTTTGGTGTCTAGCACACCTTACCTTAGATGGAAGGCCTTAAGCATTCAGTTCTCAAGAGATTCCGTGTCTCTGTCTCTCTAACGGATTCCTAAGCCACTTAGTTATAAATTTAGACATGTGTTTGTGTGGGGTCCATTCGGAGCTCCTAGGGTGTTTAATATTAAAGTGAGAAAACATCTCCTCACCCAAAGGGTCCAGGACGCTATCCTTAGAAGAAGAAGGGGGAGAATTGTCATCAAAGAGGAGAGAATCAAAGTCTCGGTCCTCATCAAGATCAAGGATGTATTCATCCGGGTAGTCAGAGGCATCATCATTCTCATTGGGAATAGAATTGAGATCATTCATATCGTCATGAGCACATTGAAATTTCGTGCCGCGAGGGACACCCATAAATATTGTGCCGCTGAGGACACCTCTTGGTCTTGTGCCGCTAGGGACACCTGAGGCAAACGAGGTGCTAAGACCTCCTCTAAAGTTTGAGGTGCTAGGACCTCCTGTGGTCTCTGGGGTAAACTCAGTATTGTTTCTTTTTTGTGCCTCTTACCCCTTAAGTCATCAAGATTGTTCTCATCTGTAAAGTCTGCCTCAGGAATGAGATCCTCCTCTGAGGGGAATGATCTTTTAGAGGACATGACTTGAGAAATCGTCGAGAACATACACAATCACATTTCCTTGTGAATAAGGTTTCTGATGCTTTTGCTATTAAAACCAGATTCTGCAGCGTTAGCTTGTTCTGAATCTGAGTCAGACATGGTTAGAAAGTATAATATTCCCAGATGCCTGATATATATTTTAAACTCCCCTTTTTTTATTTTTATAAATATATATATATATATTTTTTTTAAATATATATATTAATTATATCTTATAATTTATTTAAATAGATCAAAAATTCGTAAAATGAGATATTTACACGAATTGGAAAACTTATTAATGGAAATAGGCTACATTTCTAATAAAAATAATCTTTAAATGTTATTCCTGGTGGCAAGTAGGTGAAAAGGCAGCTGATCGGTAGAGAAAGCCTGAACACAGTCGAATGTGACAGAAAAAACAGGCATATTTGGCTCGAGAGTAGAGGAAAGGCTCTTAGTAGCACTAGCACGCTGCGCGTGCATTGCCGACAGGCTTTCCTCTACTCTAAAATAAGGAAGGAGTTTGGTTAAACACAGCACGACCGACCGGCTCGGTGAACACAGCGAAATCGGGGCAGCCGGTCGCGTGTGCGGAAGGCAGAGGGATGAGAAGTAAGTGTAGAGTGAGGCCAATGAAACGCTTCATTCGAAGTGCGCATGGACAGGAAAACGATATTAAAAACACTTTCCTAAATTGTTTGCACACCAAAGGAGGAACATAGCACTGCCAGCGAGATACAGCGGCTCACCCTTCTACAACTCGGCGCACTTCCACCACTCGGCGCACCCGCTCCGCGGGTGCCCCTTCGCCTGTGCTGAGGAGGGGAACATACCTGATGTTCGTGAGGAGCACTGAGGCGGTAAGGAGGAAAAGCGGCACCGGGCGTGTGGCTGCAGCGGGGCTGCGAGCGTGCGGGGACTTCAATTCCCAGAAGTCCCTGCTAGACCGACGGAGAGCTTCCGGTCCGCTCTCCCTGCTGGCCCGCCCCCCGCCCTCCTGAGGCTTCATAACATCAGTTTGCTGCCAAAACGAGTGGGACACTTTCCTAAATTGTTTGCACACCAAACGGAGGAACATAGCACTGCCAGCGAGATACAGCGGCTCACCCTCCTACAACTCGGCGCACTTCCACCACTCGGCGCACCCGCTCCGCGGGTGCCCCTTCGCCTGTGCTGAGGAGGGGAACATATCTGACGTTCGTGAGGAGCACTGAGGCGGTAAGGAGGAAAAGCGGCACCGGGCGTGTGGCTGCAGCGGGGCTGCGAGCGTGCGGGGACTTCAATTCCCAGAAGTCCCTGCTAGACCGACGGAGAGCTTCCGGTCCGCTCTCCCTGCTGGCCCGCCCCCCGCCCTCCTGAGGCTTCATAACAACATCCTACTCCCGCAGCCCGGGACGCAGCCCGGGCTAAGACGGGGCAAAGACAGGGCCGTTTTAGGCCGTTAGAGACCGTTCAAGACCGGACCGGGCCATTCCTCTTGGTTTTAATTTTTGTGTTTCATTAGCTGGCCTTCCTGCACTATTTATATATTTATTGTAATATCCCTTCCACACAATGTCCTCACGCGAAACTAGGAGTAAGGCTACTAAGACCTCCAAAAAAGCCACAGGCACCTTAGATGATTTTATCACCAGGACCAGCCTCTCTATTGATAATGAAATAACTAAACTTCAGCACAAAGTATCAATAGAACTTGAGTGTGCCAGGAGGCTCTCAACTGAACTTGCACTCAGAAAAAAATCTTCTCTAGGCAGCATTGCAACCTCCAAAACGCCTGAACGCATTACTGGCCCAAAACCAATTATAACCTCGGCCGAGGTTTACTCAACAGTAGAGGAAACAACCCCTCCTATTAATCATGAACCTCCTGGGCCTTCCGTTAGAGCCGAATCTGAAAGTCTATCACCGCTGAATCTTTCAAAGGAGAGTGCTGAGGATATTGCAAATGGGGCGTCCTGTCAGCTACCAGCTGAGACAGAGTCTAATAAAAGCAAGTCACCCGCCAAGGCACCATCAAAGCATAAAAGGAAGTGCAAACACCTAACCGCTTTCGCTAGGAAAAAAGCAAAAGTAGCACTTAGCCACAATATCACGGGGGGGACACCAAGTATGCCTACTGTAACAACTGATAACACTGTACACGATGTAGCGCCAGTAACTGTAGAAAATACTAATGCCAACATAGATGAACAAATCTCTATCGTCATGTCTGATCATTCAGTCAGTGAGGGGCAAAGAGTCTCGTCTGATATGGCAGAACAAGATGGTGGAAGGGAAGAATTTTTAAAATTAGTGTGGGAGACGCTTAAGAGACTACTTAAACCACTAGAAATCAGGCTAACTGGCATTGAGAACCAGCTACTTGAAGTTGAGAAAAGTGTCATCACCCTGTCAAGTTTAAGCCTTAACTGTACTGAAGTGCCTAGAGCCACTCAGCAAGCTCCAGTCCCCGCCCCGGTCTTAACAATAAATACAAATCCATCGAATGTGCAGCAAAAAAAGGAGGGGATAATAAGAAATACAAATGTTAAACAACCAACTAGCACTAAAGAAAAACCTAATCCAACTCCCTCAACTTCTACAGCTGTAAATATTACTAGTAAACCTTCACAGAAAAATCAGGTACATAGTAACACTTCTCAATTGCCAATTCTTCCCTCTACCCACTCTTCCAACCAGAGTGTATTAGTCCCAAATAAACCCCAATTCAATCCGCCTGCATATCCTTATATTACTCCTGCAAGTAATCAATCCGTGACTGATAAATATTTTATAAATACCACCCATAAGTCAAACCATCAGTCTAGCCACACGTATAGCAATTTTAGAGGAGGGTATATAGATCTGCCACCAGACGCTAGTCCATTTGTAGCTGTCCTCACAGGGGTGCCAGAATTGGATAGCCAATATGAAGAAAACTTCCAATCTTTAAAAAAAACAAAGTGATTTTTTGGCTAAACAAATATAAACCCATTCCTAACCAGATGAAAAGTAAGATCCTTATGGTTAGGAGGGTACCATGGGTAGGGCCAACGGCCAAATCAACCACGGGTGACTGTATTGTCATATCCTTCGAAGAACCCCAAAGTGCTGAACAAATCTGCAATTGGAAATCGTACGGTGCGAATCCTCCCATTGAAGCTAGACCCCTACCATTCTTTTACCCTCCACCTAGACCCATTCATCATGTCCCCAAGTGGAACCCTGTCAACCAGTATTATGGCAGTGCTCCCAATTTGGCTAGACATGGTGATTATAATATGTGGTCTGGCATCCCCACCTTCAATAGATTCAGTTGCCTAGATGCTGTCGATTGACTTGGCACTATGCCTGACTGTATCTCTGAGTTATATGACACCTTCTGTAGCATGGACAAAGGTAATCCCAATCTTAAAAATGTCCTACAATTGCATGATGATGATCAGATCACTAAGGATAGGATGCATAGGACCATCTCAAATCCCCAGAAAATGGAATTATCTTATAAAGCCGGAAATGTATGCTATAGTATAGCTAAGGGTGGTCCGGATGGGGGATCTAATACTGTAGTGAGAGAAAGAGCCAGGGATGCAGAGAAAGACATGCCAAACCTACAGCTAGGCAGCGTATCTAAACAGTGTGTAGCCAATCCTTCCCCTGACACTCAGAGCCTATCACCTCGCTTACTTATTCTATCGTGGAACATTGCAGGTGTTTGCAAGAACTTAAAAGACCCCGACTGGGCAGACTATATTGACACCTGTGACATTTGTCTGCTACAAGAAACCTGGGCTACAGAAGTTCCACACCGGGTAGGATATAAAACTTATGGTATCGAGGCAGTCCAGTCCGACAGAGGAAGACCATCAGGGGGCCTAATAATTTGGCTAAAAATCACCTTGGTCATGCAGGTTGATCTTGTCGATACAGGCTCTCCTGATATTTTGGCCCTAAGGGTCACTCCACCCTGTGGAAATGAATGTTACATCGTCAATGTTTATAACAGACCGATCGGCCACTCCAAGGTTTCACCAACACTTGAAGCCCTGGATCTCCTCTTGAAAAACGTAGTTGGAGACACCCCGGTTATCTTGGGAGGAGACCTAAATTGTAATTTCTAACCTGTCCCGGGCATCTCTGATGTGTTTGAAGATGAGGACCAAGCGTATAACATTCCCCAGCTTGAAACCGCAAAATCTGTTAAATACTCTACATTGGCCAGCCAACTATTAAGACTCACTGCAGATCACGGCCTTAGAGCAGGCAATGACCGTCTCCCGTCGGACTTGCAAAAACAACTAACCTTCTCTAAAGCTAAAAGCAATCTAGACTTTGTACTTGTTTCTCTTAGCATCTGGCACTTTTTGATTGATCTGAAAGTAATAAGTAGGGGGGAAAGCGATCACTATCCTTTGGAACTTTACATCAACATGAATATGGTTAGTGACACCATCACAACATCAACTGAGAATACCCATGTAAGCATGTGTGAGGACGTCCACACAAACAACAACAGACGTGCAGTAAGATGGCCACGTGTTCTGGCGGATGGTAAGGCCTTAGCGTTGGTGTACTCTCTTTTTGAGCAAACGTTTGCACATATAGTTGACCATGCCTTCTTACCTGAACACTTTGATCATTTCGTTGATCTACACAAAGTCTTCTTTTCAGAACTAAAAACGTATCTATCAAAAATGCCGAGAAAAAAGCAACAAAACATAAGAGTGGCCAATCACGGAAAGTTATGGTATGACCACTCGTGCAGGATTGCCAAAAGAAACTTATTGCTTGCCATTAAAAATAAGGCAAAAGAAGAAGTTAAACTTGCAAGGGTGGAATACAAACGTATACTAAAAACATCCAAAAAACTATGGGAGGAATCAATTTGGGCTGAAATGCTAGCTGCTGCAAAAATTAATGATAACGTTGGCTTCTGGAGGCTGGTGGCTAATGGGGGGCATGCTGGGAGAGCTGTGAAAGATGTATTCCTGGATGAGATGACCTGGGTAACTCACTTTACAAATCTCTATAAACAATACGATGGTGACAGTAAAGGGAGCTTATGGTCCCCCCCCCTTATTGAACCCCTCAACTTTACACTGGATGAGACAGTAAGGGCGATCAATGAACTTAAAAACACCAAAGCCCCTGGCCCGGATAAAATACGGGGGGATCTTTACAAACACGAAGTTGACGTCTGGGCCCCTTATGTGAACCGCCTGTTTAATGTTTTATCCTCAAACTGCAACTTTCCAGATAGTTGGCGTGCAGCGGAGGTTGTGTTAATATTTAAAAAGGGGGATAGACTGATACCCTCTAACTACAGACCTATTAGTCTGATGGACACGCTCCAAAAATTATATGCTAAACACTTGCTATTCAGGATTAACGACTGGCTGGAAGATTCAAACATAATTTCCAAATTCCAAGCTGGTTTCACGAGTAAGACCAGCACTATAGACCAAATTTTTCGATTTTGTTGTTTGATTTGGAAGTATGTGCACATTAAAAAAGGTCACCTGTATGTAGCCTTCGTTGACCTGAGGGCTGCATTCGATCTTGTCCCACGCAGTCTACTTTGGAAAACTTTAAGAGAAACAGGTCTACCGGGATGTCTCCTAGCCCAAATAGTTGAGCTGCATGCTGACAACTTTGCAAACATCAGGTGGGGCCCTAATGGCGAGTTGACACGCAATATTCCTATTGAACGCGGGGTTCGCCAGGGATGTGTCCTGGCCCCTACCTTGTTTTCTCTGTTTATTAATGATGTCCCCGAATATTTGAATGCTTGTGTTAATGATTCGCCGCAGCTCAATGGTGTAAGGGTGCCTGCGTTGCTCTTCGCAGATGACACAATACTTATATCTCAAACAAAAAAGGGCCTCCAGGCACTCCTTAACTCCTTCAGTTGCTATTGTCAGACAAAGGGCTTGGAAATGAATGCTGATAAAACAAAATGCATGTCATTAAATCCCAGTATGCCAGATAGAGGGCTCCTGACCTTGAATAGCCAAAAACTAGGTATTGTGGAAAACTTTTCCTATTTGGGTGTTGTACTTGATTCCAAACTAAGTTGGAAAGCCCAAATCGAGAAAAGTAAGATATCATATGCCCAAAATGTCAAGCCAATTTTATGCAAAATGAATACTAGCACAAGCAAAAGTGTAACCCCGGTTTTAGAACTTTTTAAATTTAAAATACAATCTGCTGTGCTATATGGAGCAGAGATATGGGGCCCATGGGCAAAGAATAGTTTTCAAAATCTGGACAACAAATTCATGCGTGCTTCTGTAAGGGTTCCTAATAGTACACCTCTCTTACCTCTCCAACTTGACCTGAACTTTAGGAGAACAGACCACCTAGCTATCCTAAGACCATTAATATTCTGGGTTAGGCTTTGGACCACCCCGGAGCTGATAGAATACAGAAATGGTCTGCATGAACTGATGACTCTTGATTCCTTTAATTCCATCCAATGGCTAGTGCATATTAAAAAAATGGTTTACACTCCTGGGCTTATATTCAATGTGGGAGACTCCCGACAAAATGTCCACCTCTTCCAAACTAATAGTCAAGCGAGCCTTTTGGACCCACATGAGTGGAAAATTAGATGTTGGAAGTAGTGTTGGTTCCGCAGTCCAGGTCTTTCTGTCATTTAAGGATGAGTTCCGTTTTGAATCATTCCTGGACGAGATAGAGCCACCCATTGCAAAAACCCTTTACTTAAAGTTCAGATACGGGATACTTATGCTGAATTACAATACCGAAAGATGGGCACAAAAAAGACTGGGAGAATCGAATGTTAAAACGGGGTGTTGCCCTATGTGTTCCAATGTCTGTTCTGAGAATGAGGTTCACATGTTTTTTGTTTGTAGCGCATACATGAATGCTAGAAAGAAATGGCTAAAACCAATGTGTAACCTCTTGGGAACTAGGTCCTGCTCAATAGCTTTTAGGATCATGAAAAGTAATTCAACCCAGTACATTGTATTTAGCATAAGCAAATTCCTATATTCTGCCTACATAACCCGTAAGAAACAAGGACAGGTACTTTGAGTTGGAAAGGTGTATATGTTTACATAACTCTTACATTTTTAATATTTTTATATATTTTTAAAATTGAAATGAAATATATTGCGTGTTTTTAAAAAAAAAATGAATTGTAAAAGCTATTCTTTCTCCATGTACCATTTTCTTAACTGCTGCCATGCTTACTGCTTGATTTTCTATGTATGTATGTGACTTTTATGGCCAAATTGGCCGAAATAAAGTAATAAATAAATAAATAAAAACAAAGGACAGAAAATTACGCAAATAGGGTGGGAGCCGACCTCCGTAAATTGGAGGTCGGGAGACCGAGAAGGGGGAAAGGAACAGCGGCAGTTAGCCAAAAATAACGTGAAAAGGGGGATAATAACACTGTAGGAGAAAAGGTGTAGTCAAGGCAGGTATAACAATAGTCATAGTAATAAACATATGAATAATAAATCAATAATAAAGCAATAGACAATAAGAAAAGCAATAAGATGAGAAACTCTCAGGAGGAAAAAAGGAGTTGACTTATCTGCTTGGAGCCGCATTTAAAAGAGGCTGATTGCCTAGTGATTACTGCTATTGTTTGGCTTGTAGTGTTTTAGTTTGGAACTTTTACTTTGTGACATATGCGGCTGCAATTAAAAGATATAAGCATAATGATAGCCTCCGGTCTTGTAATGAAATCACTTGTTTTTCAACTAGCTTTCCTTAGAGACAACAGTATTTCCTTGTAATGACTCGTTCATTCAGCCTTCCCCACAACTGTATTTAGCTTGAAAGTCACTTGTATTTCTCTTTTTTTTTAACAAGTAAGGCAAGAGTCTTTAACAACACTTTTCATTTTCTCACGTTTCCCATAAGAACTTCTTGATAGCTATTGCAAAGCTTGTGGTAAATGCGGAATACTTCTGGCATTTTAAAAAGAGTCACTATTTCCCACTCTTAAGGATATCTTCTAGAATCGTCAAAATTACTTTTAAATAATTGCTGCAGGTGTACGACCTCTTATTGTATTTTCCTATTACTCAAAGTTAAATCACGCGTATCACTAACTGACGGCTGGTAGGACCCACACTTCCTTACTTGACTTTTTTTCTTATTTGCAGCTAATATCTTCAATTTTCTGTCATTTTGAAGATTTTATAATTACTTTCATGGGGTTTCCTGCCACAGTCAGGTGAGTTCTTTTTGGTGAGGTTTTGCTCGTGCTGCGCTGGTCTTCTCCTTTGGTCTGCCTCTGGTCTGGTCAGCTTCAGATGTCGCCAAAATGTTGTACATAAATTAAGTAGGCAGCAGGACACGTCTTCCAGTAGTTAAGTTGGATTTATTAAGTTACAAAGAATAAGATAAGACAGCAGAGCACAAAACCTCACAGCTGACCAGACCAACTGCCAGGGCTAGAATCCCAACACGCCAGATAGAACACAGCTAGGTAAGAAGATAGAAACACAAAGAAAGGACTAAAGACACCAAGAAGTCATATAGAGCTTAGTATGAATTTACAACACACTACCACCACCCACTTCAATTTCAGGCACAGGCATGTCAAAGTCAGTATTAACCATTCAGCGGAAGTTTTTTGTGTGAAAGC
This sequence comes from Lissotriton vulgaris, assembly GCF_964263255.1. NCBI lineage: Eukaryota > Metazoa > Chordata > Amphibia > Caudata > Salamandridae > Lissotriton > Lissotriton vulgaris. Next base: position 44,679 of record NW_028250195.1, read on the forward strand.
GGAGTCCATGGGGTGGCTGGTAGAAGGCCAGTAGGGGTGCATTCAGATGCAGAGCCCTAATCCTCTCGATCCTTGGGGCCTCACAGAAATGGTCTAAGAGACAGAGGAAAGGATCGAGATTTATAGATATTGTCAAAGAGAAGGCCCAGAATAGTATGCAAATGTTTACAAATGGCCAGAGACCGCTTCTTTAGAGAGATACCCCAAAGAAGGGGACAGTTAAGGTTTTTTATTTTAAAGGGACATTAGTGAATCTGGTACTGCTGCCAAGTGTGTAAGTGGCCACTGCTAGTTATCATAACGGAGTAGATGCAGATGCAGAAGGACTTGGGACCAGGAATTTGGGGGGCCCACTGCATCATAATTATGACTGTCTACCTTTAAAAAAAGGGGCATCCGAGCGTATTGTCCTTTCAAGCATAGGTCAGAGGTGTTGATCCATCATGGTGGGGAAGAGGTAAAAGAGGCAGAGGAGGTAGCCTGCTACTCAGGGCTGCAGTTATCATTAGTGCAGCAAGTATAGTTGAATTGGGGTCAAAGAGTGTGAGGGGCTCACAACCCCCCAATTATGGGGAGCAGTTTGTTTGGGATATCTGTTTTTGTTTGATGCATTTGCTGTTTTATAAGTCTCATATTTGGTGTGGTTCATAAGCTATAGAAAAAGTATTCATGAAATCATCTCATAAGCCCCGCTCCCTGCACGCAGCCATGTCCCTCCCGCTCCTCCAATCCTTGCCATAAAGATTTGGAGGGGGCCCGACCTCAAAACATTTTGCTTAGGGGGGCTCAGAGTAAAAAAGTTCGAAGACCTCTGCTCTAGCTCCAACATTGCAGGATGCCTCTGTCGCTGACAGTGCATCAAGCCCCTTCGCTGAGTGTCAACTGAACTGTCATAACACTGCTCCTTTGCTGAAACTCTGGCCTGAGGCTGAGTTGCTTGTCTGCTCCCCGCTTTCCAACAGTGCCACTGGTGCTTATGTAAAGCGCTGTGATACCTTGCGGCATCTTGTTGACAAGACAGCTGGCTCCATCTCTGAGCAGGCTGGGCACGTGCGCCTGATGCATCCCAGAATCCTCCACCGGTCGAAGGCCTGTGGACTTCAGAAATAATCACCAGGTCCTTCCGGTTTCACTTCCCAGATCATACACAATAGCGGCTAATAAAGAAGCGGAGCCTCGATGTCATCTATCTGTGTTCAGGAGGTGGGAAACAATGCCGCTCCCGATTCAACTCTGTATAGCACACACACATGGCAAAGACAGCACAACATTTACCTGACCTTTCGTAACGCTAACTGATCAAGAGGTGTCCGTGAACAAGATAAAAAGAAAGCTTATCAACAGGAAATCAAAGCCTTACTTTACTGTAGGCAACAATTGAATACAACATTGCTTGTTGGAAGACAAACCTCTGTGCCAGTGTGTTTGTACTCAAGGCAATCTGCCCTTGTCCAGTAAATGACACCGTTGGCATATTTGTTGGCAGCTTCATGCAAACACTTCATGTTACTCATAAAACCTGCAACAAAGCGTTTCGGTGTAAGCCTCACAGAATTCAAGCACAGAATTCACCATACTGCCAGTGTGTTACTGCACATGATGTTTAAAAAGTCCAAAACTTCCCTTTACAGGTGCCCTAATAAAACAAGCATTGGCATAGCCAATAGGTCTCGCCTTTGGTGCATTATAACTGTTTAGCCATGCAACAGTTAATATTGTTGCACTGAGGATATTGTGCTGCATAACTAAATATTTATAAGGTCCCAAAGGCGAAACCTATTGGCTATGCCAATGCTTGTTCTGACTTTCTACTCATTACTGTTTTCCTTTTACCACTCTACCTGCTTTATCTCTTCACTCTATCTCCAGCTGGCTTTCTTCTATGTCTATTTTATCCCTACCTCTCTTCCCCATTCATCTTTTACTGACCTCTTTACTATATCCTATCTTCATCTCTGTTATTTCTGATTTGTTCCTGTCTTTCTCGCAGTGCTAAGTTTTCTTATTGTAATCTCTCAATTTTCTCTTGCTGATTCTTTCTATTCTTCTTCATCTACATTTCTTCTCTCTGTGGATCTCGTTGATTTACTCGTTGGTCTCCATTTCTCACTCTCACTCTTCATTTTTTTGTCTTGCCTCCGCAACCACTCTACTCTTTGGCACTTTTCTCTCTTCCTTTCTTTTCTACCTTTCTTCTGCACTCTGCTCTCTGTCTCTTTTCTCCATCTGTCCCTTCCACTTTGTTGTACTCTGTCCCTTCTTCCCTTTTGCTTTTGTTTTCTCCCCTATTACCCAACTGATTTAGCTTCCACTGCCTCTATACACATTTCCTCTTTTTTTCTGACCATCTTTGAATCTCTTCTTTTCTTTTCCTCTCCTCTTTCTCTGCCTTGTGAGCCATGCACAACTCAAAGCAGTTGCCTGCAAGCATTCTAGGACCCCATTTTTATGGCGTGATCGTGCCTCCACTATATGGGTAATTAACAACACAGAGTCCCCCTCCTCCTCTAAATGCATACATGTCCAGTGCTGGGAAAATGTTTTCTTCTTAAAGCAACCCAAAGCACTTGAGTGCTGTTATTGGTTCAGGTCTGCATTGATTCCCCATGGGCCTAAAACTCATGGATCACATTCTCACCCAAGCGAAATATATGCAATGGACTCACACTTCTAAGAGGGGCATTTAGGTTACAATTATTAAGAATCAATCTTATTAGAATAGATGAAGGCCTTTGGTATTACTATTCTGCATATTCCAATGCTCAGCTTTATCAGAGACCCCAAAACACCATTGCTGGATGTATCTTAATTGGGTGCCCATCATAGGGTCAGAGTTATTGGGTGGTTGAATAGTCTAGTTTTCAATCTTGTCATATTATGGCACCTTACTTTGATGTCTCAGCCTCGTGCATATCCTCTGTGAATCCTTATGAAACATTTTACTATGGTGTTCTTAATCCCTATGTACACTGAGATATACCTTACCAGTGTCCTCAATCCCAGGTGCATCTTCTGTGAATCTAACTTAAAATTACCTTACCAATTCTCTTATCTCATGTGTAACCTTTGTAAATCTTCGTAATATATCTTACCAATGTTTTCAATCCCATGTGTAATCTCTCTGAATCTTTTGTTATACTTTACCAGTGCCCTCAATCTCATGGGTAAACTCTGTAAATCTTAGCACTATACCTTACCAGTGTCCACAATCCCAGGTGTATCATCTGTGAATCTTTAAATATACCTCACCAGTGTTCTCAAACCCAAGTGCATTCCCTGTGAATAGTTATATATCCCTTCCCAGTATCCTTATACCATGTATAACCTCTGTGACCTTTAACAATCTACTTTAGCAGAGTGCCCTCAATCCCAGGCGTATCACTGTGAATCTTTACAAAATACTTTACCAGGGTGCTCAACCCCGGTTGTTGCCTCTGAGCACCTTTACAATATACTTGACCACTATCTACAGTCCCGGGAGTATCCTCTGCAAATCTTTGCAACATACCTAACCAGTGTGCTTAATCCCAGGTGCATTCTCTGAACATCTTTACAATATACTTGACCACTATCTACAGTCCCGGGAGTATCCTCTGCAAATCTTTGCAACATACCTAACCAGTGTGCTTAATCCCAGGTGCATTCTCTGAACATCTTTACAATATACTTGACCACTATCTACAGTCCCGGGAGTATCCTCTGCAAATCTTTGCAACATACCTTACCAGTGTGCTCAATCCCAGGTGTGACCTCTGTGAATCTTGATCCCATGTGTAACTTCTGTGAATCTTTACAATGTAACTTACTAGTGCCCTCAAACACAGGTATACCCCAAGTTACTCTTCACAATATGCCTTACCAGTGTTCTCTATCCCATGTGTAACCTCAGTGAATCTTTACAATATTCATTACCAGTGTCCCAATGTATAAACTGCCTGAAAAAATGAGATACAAATACATTCAAATTAGGGACTACTTAGTAAGGAAAATGAATTTGATAGAAATTACAAGTTCAGATATATGGGCCTGTTTTTATACCGTGCATAGAAAGTCATTAATTAGTTTGGGATATAAGTGTCTCAGTCAGAATAGCTTTGACGAAGCTCCTAGACTGGCACTAAAATGGACTGTTAGCCTAGGATATAATGTGACAATCCAGCATATCCCTGTAGCCTTAGTCAACATCACTAAAGCCGTCCAGTCTTCCAGCCTGAAACTTCAATCGTACAGAACGGTTAGCCAACTGTATTACACTCCACAAAAAATTTCCAAATGGACACAAAATAACTTTAATAATCCCCGTACTAAATGCTCTAAATGTGGTCTGGTGGCAGCAGACCTCATACATATGATATACTCATGCCCAACACTAGCTAAATATTGGGAGGATGTAGAAAATATTTTAACGCAAAATCAACTAATTAACTTTTCACTCAATGCAGCCGCTGTACTATTGTCCATATACCCGGGTAGCCCTATCTATAAAGAACTGCTAAATATTACACTGGCTTGTGCCAGACTTGTGATCGCTAGGGCTTGGATTTCTCAGAATCCTCCTCATATAACTGAATGGTGGACACTGGTTCTTGAAATTTACACAATGGAAGAAGCTATTGCTAGGAAAAGAGGAATTAAAGCAAAAAAAAAGTTTGCCAAGATATGGGGGAATTTTCTGCAATGTTAGGAATGCTTTGGATCATGGATGTTCTTTTTGTTCATGGCTTATTAATTATTAATGACCTGTACTGTCTACAATTTACTTTTCTTTTTTGTTTTTTAACTGTTGTTTGTGTGTAGTATAATATGAACCTGCACCGAATTGAATTTGATTTATCTTACTTTTGATTAATTCTGTATTTGGATATGATATGCTAATCTCCTTGACTTGCTTGTCAAATAAAATTCTTTAAAAAAAAAAAAAAAACAGTGTCCCAAATCGCAGGCGGAACCTAACCATGATGGCCACTCAGAGCTGATGCTCCGTAGTGAACCCTCTCACCAGCTTCCTTGGCGGCGTACTGCCATGCTGTTGTCTCATCCAGAACAGTGATTCTGCAACCGGAATGAAGGCGAATCACCCGAAGCCTGTATTCGCTCTTCTCGGACCTTGCATCGCGGAGATTTGAGCAGCGACGTCCCTGCCAGTTATTATGCCAAGATGGCGCCTGGGGAACTATGAGACCGCATTCTGTGGCCAAGGGAGGTGCTCCACGATGCCGTAGACCTCCGTTTTTCCTGCAGACAGTGACTCGGAGACACAATGGTCCATGGCTCAGCAGCACGAGGCCGCCCACAGATAGAAGGAAGTCTCGATCTCTTACATTACGATATGCAGGCGGATGCCGAAGAGGTGAGCCGGACATCTGTGCAGCAGTGAGGGGGGACAAAAAACTGGTGGCCGGTACGGAACTACAGAGAACAACCCAGGGGTCCTGGCAGGCAGATTATGCAGTGAAGCCCTTCCTGGGTAGAGCGCACAGAACTGACTACGGTCTCATCATCCAGCCAGCAGTCTCTGGTTGGGTGATGCGACCGATACCGTGCTGTAGTTCCCCCTGTGCTCACTTCACGGGACACTCGCAGCAAGAGGCGGTGAGTGTGGAGTGCGGATGGGAGGATTGCCAAGCCTCAGCCAGGAGAAGGCCCTGGTGGTCGCTCTGTTATACGGGCCATTGTTGTATGTGGTGTGGGTTGACGCGATGAAGAAGATGGCGGCTTCTCTCTGAGCTCCGCTGTGCCTCCATCGTGTCGGCTAGCCCAGGTGAGTTGTGATGCCACATAAAACATTTTTATGCGGCGCAACATATTCCGACCATAAAGCGTCGGCTGTAGGGACCTTATTCTCAGCAAGGTGTGCTCCCTGGTATGTACTTCCCCGCATCCTCTCTAACTCAAGATGGTGGCGACTTCCCACCTCTCAGCAATATCAGGGATGATGGCCGTGCGCCGCATTTGAAAGTCTGAGGAGAAATGCGAGACCTTCATCTACCGTAGGGTTCTGCAATGCCCTTCACATGCGGAAAAAGCGTTCCTCTTTTTGACAGTTTTACCCTACCAACATGGCCTGTAATGTAATGGTCAATTATGCATGACTATTTGCTTTCCTGTGGCCAAGCTGTTACATCTGATTGGTGAGTCTGGCGCTCATGTTCATATTAAACCACAGCCTATGAACTGATTCATTGACAATTTACAAAAAGAACTGCCAATATTTGATTGCAGGCCTCTCTCACCCGCCCCCCCGCCCCCCAGGCTAGACTTTCTCTCAAGATGCATGCTGCTGCTCACAAAATGTCGACAGCCTCTGGGGCCCTGAGCTGATTAACAGAATTACTTGCCCACTCCTTGTCCGCAACACACCTATACTTTAGCTCTGCCTGCTTGCCTTTACCCATGTATAATTTAGCACATGAAGACCGCAGGATTAACGCTCTGCATAGGAGGCTATGTGGTCCAAACACAGACTCCACGGTCGCCAATCATAAGGCATCCTATCTTTCTGATGAGGATCAGGCTTCTTTACACAACTCCCCTTCAGCCTCACTCCCACCAAGAGGATTGAAGACAAGAACAATGGGTTGTCCCACAATCTGCAGACTTTGGAATCTGTCCCTTACTCCTCTCCTCTCATCACTCTTGACCTGGGGGGGAGCTGGAAGAAGATGCGGACAGCGCTTTTCCAGTTACACCAGGACCGGTGTTTTTCATTGGAACTATGATGAGGCCTACTGGGCGGATTACATAACTGTTTTCTACTTACCAGAGAGCCCGAGCAACCTTGGCCGATGTCGAGTGGAGCTGTCATATGCAGCTATAGAGGAGTTTGGCGTTGGATTACCCCCACAGCCGCCACCTACCCAGCTGGACATCAGACATTATTTTTCCGCGTCTCCTCTTTGTGTTTCCTTCCCTCACCCGCCTCCTCCCTCCATAATTCTTTGTCTGCCTCCCCTTTTCCACCCCTGCCTGGAGACATGGAGCTCAGCTACCTTGATTTGATTTTGTAGTTCCTGACAATCTCGGATATCTGCTATCGGCCTCTGCGGGTCCTTCTTCTTGGCAATTTTGACCCATCGCCTGTTTGTCCTTTTCTTCTAGTCTACCCCCACCCTTCGGCTTCCCACACCCCTCCTGTCACATACTGTCTTTCACTTTGATTGGCTTGACTACTTTCTTCCCACTGTTGTACTTCTCCCCCTTGCTAGCCTGCCTGACTCTATCTGCATTCCTTATCCGTTTACCATTCCCTCTCTTCCTTACCTTCCTTTTCCCAATAAGATGTGCGTCTTGGCTTTTCTTCGCACTATACCTCACATTGTAGTGTAATCTCATGTCTTTTGTTTTCTCCTATTGGCTATACTTTACTACAGTAACTGATGTAACTATGTAACCTGTAACTCACTGATCCTCATGTAAAACGCTCTGATTCTTCTGGGTCTAGCCAGCGCTATATAAATCTTTGCAAATAAAGAAATAAATAAAGCATCTGTGAATCCTTACAATATTATTTACCAGTGTCCTCAATCCCATATGTAGCCTCTGTGAATCTTTACAATATACCTTGCCAGTGTTCTCAATCCCATGTGTATCCTCTGTGAATCTTTACACTTAACGTTACCAGTGTTTTAATCCCACGTATAGCCTTTGTGAATTTTTACAATGTACTTTACCATTGCCCTCAATCCCATGTGTAACATCTGTGAACTTTTACGATATACCTTACCAATGTCCTTGTACCAAATGTAACCCTGATGAATATTCACAATATACTGTTAATGTCCTCAATCTCATGTGTTACCTCTTTACATCCTCCTTTTCTTCAGAGTCCCTAATCCCATGTGTACCCTCTGTGATCCTTTACAATTGATTTTACTACTGTGTCATCAATCCTATGTGTAACCTTTGTGAGTCTTTGCAATGTACCTTACCAGTGTCCTCAATCCCCCAAATACTGAAGCATTCATATCCTCTATGAATTATTACAACATACCTTATCCTAGTGTCATCATCCCAGTGTATCCTCTGTGATCTTCACAACATACCTTACTGTAGAGTCCCTAATCCCATGTGTAACCTCTTTGATCCTTTACAATGTATCTTACCATAGTGTTAGCAATCTCATGTGTAACCTCGGTGAGTCTCTGCAATGTACCTTACCTGTGTCCTCAGTCCCCCACATACTCTGTTGATCTTTACACATTACCCCATGTCCTGTAAGCCTCCTTGTCCTGAATTTCAATGGCACCCCCTTTTTGTCTGCCCGTTTTATTACAATGTTGTCTCTTGTGCGGAGTATTTTCAGGGCTATTGATTCCCGTTTGGACAGAGTATGAAAACCATTGGGTGTTGGTTGGTGAGTATTAAGTTACGTTCAGTGTGTATTGATTAAGAAGGACGTGTCCCTTCTAGCCTCGTGGTTGAGGGCCTCCCTACCCTTCCGGGACCCTCGCGGGTTTAATGTAGCACACATGGAAGTTACAAAATGTCTTTGTTTTTCAAAGATTGTTTACGTGCAGGAAGGGACACCTTCCTACACATAAACAGTCCAAGGCAACGCACGTGGAATAAGCAAAAACTAGGAAAAATAAAGCATTTCTCTTTGTTTCACTAAGACCAGGTTTTCCCTGGTCTTTTTTTGGCACTGCCTCCTATTTCCGCCACTCTTGTAGATAGGGGGCAATGTCAAAATCAACGGGTGTTGTAGTGGAACGCCCACCGCCACACCCACTGCCCACCCCTTTCACGCTAAGCCTAGCGTGAAAAGGGACCTTATTCACAAGGGAGCGTTAAGCCAGGTTAAGTGGCTTAACACTGCCTTTTAAATAAGGTGAAGCCCCTATCAGCAGAGTTACGTTGGAACCAGTGACGTTCCCGTGGTAATAGGGGCTTGTACATATGCCTCCATGATCTTCCATCTCTGGTCATTCTTGGCCTGGCCATCCTGTTCCACATCTTCCTGTCCATCGTGTTCCTTTCCCAGAAGCCTGGACCCCTAGGGGTGATCATCACAGTGCTGATTTCCGTGGTCCCAATCCAACTCATCCTGACTCTCCTGGTACTTGAGGTCATTATCCTTTCTGGTCTGATCTTCTTGGTTCCCCATGTACTTTGTTTCCTGGTCCTCTTAGCCTTACTACCCTTTCTATGGTTGTGCTACTCTTTGTTTTTCATAGCCCTTAACCTTCTCAAGACTATGTTCTCATTGGTCCTGATCCTCTTGGGTATGGTGCTTATCGGTTGCTTTCTCCTGGGCACTCTTTCAAAATATCTGGTCCACCATCCACCCTAGTCTTGGGCTCCTTGGTTATGGTCATCCTGATCCTTCTTGGACTAATTTGTTCATTATCATAAACATTACCTTTTGGCATTCCTGGCTATTCTTGTTAACCCCATTCTTGGGCCATCTGGCTCTGTTCCTTTATGGTCATCTTCGCCCTGGTCACCTTGTTCTGGTTCTCCTCACCCTGAGTTTCCTAGCCCTGTTACCACAGGTCTAGGTCTATCTGGCCCCTTGTGCCGAGGCCCTCTTACTCTTTGTCCTTGTGGTGTGGGTTGTCCAAGTCCTTATAGATCTGTTATTTGCCCCTAATTTTTACTAACACTGCATTCATTGATTCTTGCCCATTTGATCTAGGTTCTCTTTGTTCAGGTCCTGATAACCCTACACATGTTGTTCGTGGCCATCATGGCCACCACCTTACAGTCCCCTTAGTCTCCAGATTCTGGTTGTCTGCCTTACATTTGACTGGGGTGAGTGTCTGAAAGGTTTAAGCTCTGCCCATCATCTCTTCGTGTTTGCTTTGTTCACCCTAAGTTAGTAGGGTATGCCCAGATGTGGGTTCCTTGCTCACTTTGCCACTGGATTCAAGTTTGCCTGGCTGATGAGGGGTGTTACGCCGATACTGGTCCTACCATGCTTGTTTCTGGTCCAGGGGGGACCTGGCTTGGCAGTTTAAGCTGTACTGTTTCCATGATGCACAGGGTCAAAACTGATGTGCATATGGCTGGGTCTGAACTCTGATGGCGATCAATCAATCAATTAATCAATCATAACATTTGTATTGCGCGCTACTCACCCGGAAGGGTCTCAAGGGGCTTGGGGGGAGGGTTCCGCTACTGCTCGAACATCCAGGTCTTGAGTTGTCTCCTTAAGGCGAGATGGTCCTGTGTCAGCCGGAGGTGGATGGGGAGGGAGTTCCATGTCTTGGCTGCCAGGTAGGAGAAGGATCTTCCTCCGGCGGTGGCTCTTCGGATGTGTGGTACGGCGGCGAGGGCGAGGCTTGTAGAACGTAGCTGGCGGGTTGGCGTGTAGAAGGTCAGGCGGTCGTTGAGGTACTTGGGGCCCAGGTCATGGAGAGACTTGTGTGCCCGGGTAAGGAGCCTGAAAGTGATCCTCTTGCTGACAGGGAGCCAGTGCAGGTCCCTCAGGTGGCCGGAGATGTGGCTGCGTCGAGGGATGTCCAGGATGAGTCGGGCGGAGGCGTTCTGAGCTGAAGCGATGTGAGCTGAAGAACGATGATGGATTCAACACAGATCTGTGAGTGGGGGTGAGTGTCTGAAAAGTTTCAGCACTCTGTCCATCATCTCTTAGTGTTTTCTTACATTTGATCCTCTTTAACGTGGTCCTCCTACGGGTAATATTCTATTGTTGGTCTTCCAGATTCTGGTTGACCATCTTTTTTTTAATAACCATTATTTGTAATTTTTCAATAAAGTCACATCAGGTGTGTCAAACATTGCGGTCAGATGGAATCCACGGCAAAGTGCAAATATGTAGGCAGTACAATATCACTTATTGCGTTACCAGTTATCATATGTGAAAGAGCTTGTCTAGTTGCCCATCTTACATATGATCCTCTTCACCTTGGTCCTGCTACCTCTAATACTCATGCCCCACTAGTATATGGTAGACATGTACCCAGGGCATAGGTACCCTAGAGGCCTCCCATGGGCTGAAGCAAGTAGTATGTCACCCATGAGAGGCCATACAAAGTGGAACTCTAGGTCTGCTACTGCAGCCTGTGTAAGACTTTGCTTGCACCACTTACTTTAGATATTGGTTCTCTAAATCTATTGGTCAATACACTTAAAATATGTGAGAGGGTGACCCTGCATGAGCAGAGCCTCTCTGCAGCCATCCAAGATCATTCTCCCGGGTTGTCTGTAACTCAACCGGACATATAGGTAGAAGTGCATTATAACCTCGAGGTAAATGCTATCTCAAAAACGGCAGCATAGAAACATATCGCGTTTGGTATCAAACACCTTGGAATAATACCTCCACACCAGTTGGTTTGTTTCCATCTTTCTGAAGCGAGCTTCGTGGAGTCACTGGTCTCTCTGGTGCCAGCCTTCTCGACCCGGACAGCACAAAATGGATACTGCCGACAAGAAAAACATTTCTGCCCTCCTGCTGCTGAGCCAAGCTCAAGCAGGGGAAAGCAGCACAATAGGCATCCTGTCAGAGGGAGGTGTGACCACCTCCCAGACAGGATTTAGTGTATTGGGGCTGGGTGGGTCCCTGAAAGTCTGCACTGGGGACACATTTGGTGTCCCTGTGCATAGTCCAGCTTAAACCAATTCTGGGAGCCATTGGCTCCTGCTCTGGCGTTCAAGTGGACAAAGGACATGGGTGTAACCACCCCTCTGTCCTAAACCGCCACTAGGAGGGTCCCCCGAATCTGTCCAACCCTCTCCCGTGGGTATAAAAGGGCTGACCTGGCTGTAAGACTTTAGATTTTACGTGGACAAGATTTGACCAGAAGAAACCACTGAACTTCGACCGTCTGGACACCTTGGACTTTGCTGGAACTCGACTGGGCTCAACTTCATCCCCCTTTCTGTCCAAAACGTAGTTTGTACATTTTCTCCATACAGGCTCTGTGCAGGACCTTTGGTGCACCTAAGACAACCGAAGAATCTCCCATGGAATGAAGGAGTCAGCCCCCTGCAACCGCAACTGACCGGTCTGCTGCTCCTGAGCTCCTGCGGAATCCAACGATTTCAGTGACACAGGAGGTGGGTTTACGAAAGTCCCTGAGGTTGATCTGCCCTCTCACTAAGTTTGAGGCCTGTATTCCTTGTGGGGTCTGAAGTAACCCAAACCCCTGTGTATAATGTCCATTTGCAGTTGCATATGCTTGTTGGTAATTCCCGAACTTGTGCAATGGACTCCCTGTAGTCCTTATCCTGAGCAATATTTGCACCAAAGAACTCCGGCCTCCTTACACCGAGTGCTCCGTGGGGGTGGTACTTTGCAATCTGGCTCAAGGTCCCCTTGCGACTCCTGGTCATTCGGCCTGTGGGTCCTTCTGAGGGTTGTCTTGATTTCTCGTGGGCTTTCCTGGTTGTACCAGATATGCCCTGACTCCCCATTGCTTGGTGAATCCCCTGGACCTTGGCAGTCCACACCCTAACCTTCTTGACCTTCCTCCGTGGGTTGCTTTTGGCAAGGCTTGTTGGTGCTCCTGCCAGACACCGACCCCTCAGTGCTCGACATCCTTCGTGTGACAGCTCACCTCCGGCTCCAGGTCATCCTCGTTGTCTCCTGGTCCTCGTGGCTGCAGAGTCAAGAATCCCTTCCTCACACATGAAGCACCAGACATCCGGGGCATTCGTCTCCCGAGCCCCCGGCCACTCTGAAGTGACCCAGACTCAGTTCCCTCTGCTTCCAGGTTCCTTCCTTCCAAAATCCAGGCTTGAATTCCACCGGAACCCTTTCACCTTCAAGGTAGCAGTACTTCTTCACAGCCTTCCAGTGAGAACGACGAGAGTTTCCGATGCCACTTCAGACCTATGCACCCGGCTCCCCTGCGATAGGTAACTCGAGTACTACAGTATCCACGGGTGGAGTGGCTCTTCAAACTCTGAAGTTCCAAAGGGTTCACTCGAAGTCCTCCTAGAAGGGTCCTTAAACTTTAAAAGTGCAACCACAACTTTTCCATACAATTGTACGGAGATCGGGGTCGTGTTCCCACACTGCACACGGCCTCCGTGGGGTCCATGTCTACGCACCCTGGGTGGTTCCTTGGGGTCCCAGTGTTTCTACGTGCTCTAGACCTTGTCTTGATCTCAGTCGTGACTGTTATACCACTATTTTAGTATATGGTTTGGTCTGCCCCCAGAGCCCACTGTGTATTGTGCTACTTACAACTGTTCTAGTGATCTCGTATTGTGTGCTTTGTGTTCTATCCGCGTGAAGAGGATAGTAGAGAGTGTTATATTAATAAATACATATGTTTATATAACTACTGTGTGGTTCTCTTTCATTTAGTCATTCAAGAGGTGATATTCTGGTAAAACAAGCTGCTTTACATTCCTTCAAGATTAAGCCTGAAGGGTGCTCTCCACAGCTACCACTAGGATAGCTTTCTAAAGGTTATCTTTTACCTCATACTTCATTAGGGTCATTTGAATTGGTGAAAGGTGCCCACTTTATTTAGTGGACAGCATATACAAGGCCAACGTCTCACAGTCATATTCAGTCTGGTCGTGATAGTCCTGGTCCTAATCCTCCTGCTCCTTTCCTTCATATTTCTGGAATAAGTCCTGTCCCACTACAGATCATGCTAGCCATTTTAAGTTCTGATGTTCCTTAATCTCTAGTTTATGTAGTCCCGGTCTTAGTTATCATTCTCCTTTGTCTGGTAGTCATGTATCAGGTCTTCTGATGCAGAGCCCACTGACCTTTGTTCCCCTGGTCATCCTAGTCTCACAGTCCCCCCTGCCCATCCTAGTCCTATGAGTCCTCTTAGTCTCCTCATTTGCCTCTGACACCTTGTTCTTGTCCATTTTATCCTGTCCCCCTTTATCATGGTCTTCCTACTCTGTCTGTCTGTCACTGCTCCTCCTGGTTCTCATGATGCAAGTCACCATGTTTCATGTAGTTCTTGTGACCCTGGTCTAGGTTCCCCCAGAGTCTGACCATGCTGGACCTTGTTCTGATCCTGCTTCCTATGGACCTCAACTTCCAGATTCTTTATATCCATCAAGGTCATTCTAATATAAGGTCTCCAGGTCCTGGAATCCATGGTTTTCTTGCTGTGGTCTTCCTAGCCATGGTCCCTTCGGATTCAGACCCTTGGTTCTACTTGATATGACCTTTGTGGTCCTGGCCCTCCTGTCTTTGCCCCTTTCCATATGTCTCCTGGTACTGGTCTGTTTTGGGCTGTCTATTTGGGTCTGCTATTCCTGTCCCTATCCGTCCTCATCCCACTTGGTCTAGATCCCCATGGTCCACATTCTCCTGGCCCTCCTGATACTTCTCACTTTTGTCCGGGTACCCCCAGTCCTGTTTTTCCTTGCCTGATTCCTCATCATCTATTTTTTTCCTTTTCCGCTCTGGCATTGGTAACTCTGATTCTCATAGATTAGGTCTCCCTTGGCCAGGTTCTCTTTGTCTTGGGCCTCATAGATCTGGGTGCCTTGCACTTCTGATGGTCCACCTCCAGACCCTTATTCACCTACTTGTCTCATCTCCTAATACTGGTCCTGTTGATTCCTTCCTCAGCCCGCTCCACAATAATTTTAAGAAGGTAAAGCCTCCAAGCCTATCACTTAGATTTTCATAAATGTCTTTGGCTATCAAATTTCTTTTGCTGAGACAGCACTGCCAAGAGCAGAAATGTTGGCTCAGTAGAGACAAGACCTTGCCCACTTTAAACACTGCTTAGCATGTTAAAATGCAAACAACCTTTCCCAAGATATATTGTCCAGGTGACTAAAATTTCAATGTGGCTGAAGGAGCCACTCATGACATGGGACCAATAAGCATCCATGCCTGAAATCCACTCTACTGAGAATGCATATAGTATATAGCATGGACAAGTGTTTTTTTCGAAGGCATCCTACTTTAAATTATCCAGATGTATTACTTATCTGCCTTTTGCTTTCATTACCCAATTCCAGAGAAGCTCCATTGCTGAGTCGTATTCAATTTACATCCTACAAGCAGTGTATCCCCAAGCACCAATTGCCTACTGTATGCAGACGTCCCTCTGGGGACCATATGCAATCTCTCTTTCTGGATTCCCTGGTTGTTGCTGCTCGTGGACTGCTACTGTGTTACCAGGCCTTAAATACTAATCAAGGATCATGAACATTAAAGAAAATTATTCTCATGAGTGAATAAAACATTTGTGTAACACACTTAAAAACCATATTCATTATTCTTTACAGACAGCCAAGAACTCCATGGTTTACAGTGTAATATATATGGATCCTATATCCGGAAACTCCTGAACCAGAAGTGTAATTCCTACATTTTTTATATGAATATTAAAATTAACAAGATGTTTTACACAAAATGTATTTTACTGTTTCCTTCACCTGTAAATTTCTTAGCTTGATACATACAATTCCCTTTGTACAAAATGTTGAAAACTGTTGAAAATGTGTATAAGCAATTATTTTCAAATGGTTCACAAATACTGCAACCCAATTACAAGAGGGCCACCACGCTACCATCCCGGGAGTCTCTTTTTACTTCATAGCCCACTATTTATACTGCCACCAGTCAAATTGTAAATCGTCTCTAGTATTTAGCTTGTGGGCGGCAGACATCGTTTACTATTTTGCCAGACACTGGGTAAATAGCAGAGATTATTTACTATTTGGTCAGAGGCTGGGAAATAGCCACTTCTTTATATAGCTGCTTAGTTGTGGTTATATTACTACTCTTTATCCATGAAATATTACTACTGTGGTATATTATTGAGGATGCTAATTGATATGCTCTTAGGGGGAATTTATCAAATAAATAATACATTTAAAAGAATCTGTAATACTTCACTGCTGGGAAAAGAAATAGCGGTCATGGAAGATTGGGGGGGAGAGACATCGAGGAGAGCAATGTACAGGGTGGGCAAAGAGTAGCGACAGGATCAGGATGGGCCAGCAGACAACAGGGATATTTAATTGGCTGCATGTGGTTAATTGAGAGTTGGAAGGGAAGAGGGAACTGAGGAGGTGGTCCAAGGATTACTTCTATAAAGTAAATTTTACAGATGCCTCCTTCACACATGTAACCTTCACAGCTATGATGCAAAAGAAATTATGTTTGGTCCAAGATTGGAACCTCATTACCATCTGCATTCACAAGGGATTTAGTGGGTAAAGGAGCTACTGGATAGAAGAGAGGTCAAAGATGTACAATGAAAAAAGCCGGGGTGCAACTATACATCCTTGATTGAGACCATTCTCAGTGAAATTGTTTTATAAATTTACTACAGATCCAATTTAAACTTGACAGCATGTTGCTGAAAGCAGTGCAGGTATTATATGTAGTAAGTCTAATGGTTTGAAAAAGGCAACCGATGTTGGCCTCAATTTTCTTCTTTCCACCAAGTCAATGGAGTTGCATAATTACACATGCTATGTAAAGCAGCTTTGTCTATTAATGATACTTTAATATCAATAAATTACCTTGGCAGGATCACTATCATTGAACCCAGCCTGGCCCTTGGGAATTAAGTACTTAGAATGAAACCTTTCTTGTAAATGATCTAAATAAGATTGTGTAACTTATTTCCAGCAGCAGTCCTCTTTTGCTGCATGTTTAGGTCTGGCTCTCAGACTGTTATTCGATTCTGGTGCAGAGCTGGATCTTGGCCAGTTAGTACCCTCCCCAGGTAACAGTGAAACAGCCCCATAAATAATGGTATTGTAATGTGTGCTTCTATGGCTATGTTTATATGGATAGGCATGTATTTTAGTCTCTTTAACATTCCCACTCTATTTTTTTTTATTTAAAAAAGTTTTATTGGATATTTCAGTACAAACAAATTACGATGTGCATATACTCCGTTTCAGGTAAAAATACAACCAAAACATAGGTAAAATCATAATATTACGATACTGATAATCATGACACATTACAATGGTGTAATTATGGTGGACATTGTTACTTCATATGTGTCCGGGTACTATCCGGGCATCACATCTATTGTTGTTAACCTTACTAAGGCGAAGGCCAAGGAGATAGGAGAAGGAAGAGAAGGAAAGAATAGAAAGAGAGAAGAAGAACAAAGAGAGGGTGGTGAGCCATGGTATAACAAAAAGGATCTGACCGTTACAGCATGACACGAGATGTGTTAGCAGTGTGTGAGTGTCCAGGGTTATTTTATGACTCATACATGATTTCCATGCCGTGGACCACTCCGGCTCAGAAATCGGAAAAGAGGCGAGAGAGGATCTCAGGAGGATGCAGAGTTTTTTTAACAACACTGGACTTCTCACACTATGCTCCCTGGCTGTTCACAAAATAGGAGGGGTGATCAGTTTCATTTCCAAAAAATCAAATTTAGCCCTGATCTCTCACTCCAACGATAACGAGGGCAGACTAAGCATAGGTCACCTTCAAAGAGATGAGGACCATATACACTTGGTAAATATCTATGGCTCGAATGCAGATATCCCTGAATTCTGGGAACACGTCTCAAAAGAACTGGAGTATATCCCCCAGAAGGAACTCTTGGTGGTGGGCGGGGATTTCAATCTGCCACTTGATCCCCTATTAGACAGGCAGTCTAAATGTGTGTACCATCCGTCACGCTCTCACGAGGCATTGTTACGACTATGTTCTAAATTTCACCTGCACGACGCGTGGCGACTCCAACACCCTGATGGACATGACTATACCTTTTATTCCCCACCACACAATTCTTACTCGAGAATCGATTATTTACTAGTCTCAAACCCCTTTACTCACCTTATAGATGAAACAGGTATCGCCCTAATCTTGGTTTCGGACCATTCCTGTATCCACATGAAACTAGCAGGGTCCCACACCCTTATCCCCCGAAGCGGTGGCCGCTTAATAAGGAGATCCTTCTGATCCCTGAAAATAAGAGACTGATAGAGCTTGCCATACAAGAATACTTTGAAATAAACTCCCGACCAGAATCAGATATATCAACAGTCTGGGACGTCTTTAAGGCCACAATAAGGGGTACACTCATAGGAATCAGGGCTCACATGAACAAGGGCCTAAATTCTGAATTAGACTCCCTAGAAAAAGAAATCAAACAACTGGAAGCTTACCACGCTTCCAATTTAAATGGTAAGCCTACTATTCACCGCCTGACCAATCTGAAATACAAATACAATGCCATCCTAAGCAAACGCGCAGGTGTATGGATCAATACATTTCCACTCTATTTTTAATCTAAATTTCATGAAGAGAACACAAGTACAGAGGACAACAGCTCCTTCACTCTACTCCAGTTGCAAGGTAGATAGTAGTCAGTTCAGATGCCTTCATCACTTTCTCTTCAATTGCTTTCTGTTGTCTCTGCTCTTTCCCTGCTTTTTGTTTTTCTTCTATCTGTGTCTCTCTTCTATTGCTCTTTGTCTCTTCTATTTCTTTCTGTTTCTCTCCTCCCTCACAGTCAGTGTGCTGCTCTGCTCTTGACTTTAACAACATATATTCATCAGAGGCCAAGACGCACTTAGGATCCTGTTGAGTGAAACTTTTAAGATGCAAACAGAAGATTGTTTTGGTTGATTAATATCTTCCCTGATATCCACAGTATAATTGACTTCCAAACCTTTCTTCCAGAACAAGCATATAGGGACTTCTTAGGATAAATACCCTGCTGATGACAGAAAACACATCAAACAACATTGGGCCTCAATACGAGTTTGTCAGTCCATAGGGCAACCAAACCCATAGTGGCTGTCCGACCACAGCCACTCTGCTGGCCCACCTGCAGTTTACATGTGTGGGGGCAGAGTGCCACAGGACAGTTGGGGCCGCCAGGGTTCCTGGGTACTGCGACAAAGCTGTGACAGTCAGGCTGAGAAGTATCCTCCGCCAAGCATGTTAAGAGTTGCCACATTTGCATCTGTGAGCCCACTATGAAACGGCTGGTGGTGAGGCAACAAAGGGGCCCTAACAGGGGCCCATTGCTTCTCTGGACCTGGATGTGCATGGGTGCCACATGTAGTACCCCCCTAGATTTCCTGCATGGTGTGGTATGTATGCCACAACGTGCAGGAAGGTGAAAGCGGTGCTCTGAGAGTGGTGGTCTGCCTCTTTGGCTCTTCTCTGAGCCTGACAGACCACCATTGTCAGACCGCTGCAAGACCACCTGCCAGACCAGGAATACATTCCTGATGTGTAAGGCAGTCGCACCATAGGTTTGGCAGCCCTACAGCAGACGGCACATAGCGCCATCTGGTTTAGAGCTATCAAACTCAGAATAAGTATCCACACAAAAGAGAGGTAGGAATGGAGGATGTGGTTTAATAATCTAGTGCAAGTAGCATGTGCTCAGTGCAACAAAACTGCCATCACTCATAAATGTATGACATGCTTCATCATCTGGCTTGCTTACTAACACCCCAGGGCAGACCAACGTCTGGGGTGGGTCAAAGGGGAAGGGAAGACAATACAAAGATAGCAATAATAATGGGAACAATTAATAAAGAATGTGCAGTTAGGGATTGTTAAAACTAGCTGAGGTATATCCATGGTATTGCTATATTCCTGGACTACCCGGTCAGGAGTAAAAACTATTGGAATGGTGGTGAAAGAAAATTATTAGTACCCATTCACCCTTCCTAACTGCTGGTGCATCAGCGTGTTTCAGCCGATTTACCATGGCCCTCATAAGAAGGTCTGCACGGCTTTTGTCAGGATGTATGGATCCCCTTCAGACCATTCCTGTGCTACCTTTATTTTGTAGGTTTATTCAAGGGTATTTCCCTCTTTCATTTATGGGATATTTTACACATACATCTGTGTATCTGTGGGTGTAAGAAATACCACAGTAAGCCAAACTGTAAATCAAACTGCATCTGTGAATTATTGGGTATACACATCCCCTGATCTCCACTCGCATTTTACACTGGCACTACACAATCCTTCATATATTACATCCCAATGGTGGGTCATTGGGACTCAAATGTTTGTATGTCCCTAACTCCTGCTTCTGATCGAATCGGTTAAAAGTCCTACAATTTCTTTTAACAAATTATTGATTATAGAGAACATTAATTCACAGGTTCATATCAACCTCTACATGTTCAAATCACCCATTAGCAAGACCATCTACTCATCAGGCCCATTCAGTGATCTACTTTAAGGGCTACGGCAAATCAGCTGAAACGTGTTAACGCACTAGCAGTAAGGAGGGGTGAACTGGTACTAATAATCTTCTTTCGCCACCACCCTCTTTGTTTTTAAAACTGGACGGGTAGTCCAGAAATAAAGTGTAACCATGGATTTACCTGAGTTAGTTGTAACAATCACTAACTGCACATTCTTTATTTTGTTGATCCCATCAGTATTTTCATATTTGTATTGTCTGCCACACCCTGGGGTGTTAGTAAGCAAGCCTGATGATGAAGTATGCTAGAAATTCGTAAGTTACTGCATTTCTTTTGCACTGAGCACATGCCACTTGCACTAGATTATTGAACCATATCCTCCATTCCTACCTCTCCTCTGTGTGAACAGCGATAGTTTGGGGAGGCCAGAGTAGGAAGTTGTCCTCTTCCTCTTTAGAGTGGATTTATTTATAAACTCAGAATGAGACCCATTGTTCTTAAAGTGCAGTGACTACTCCAACATCCTACAGATGGAAATATGCATTTAGTTTGGCAGAACATTATATTCTGTCAATATACAGCAATAAACTAAGGGCTTTATTAAATACGCTGATGTGATGGATATATTCATGTAATGAAAAAATCCTTTATTTGGATTTGGTCAGCCCTCTTCCTTCATCGATATATTAACCTTGAATTCACATATTGCCTTCATATTCATCATGGGTTAATGGGAAAAACCTCTTTAACCAGTGCTTCTCTTGCACTGTGAGGGAATCCGTTTGATCCATACCCTTGTGCACAGCTCACCACAAAGTGCATTTCAGTTCTATTGGTGGGTCAATACTTTACTTTGCTAATCTTTTTGCTTTCAATGCTTTCATTTAATTTTTAAAGTTGTTTTTAAGTTATCCTTTTAGGTTTTAAAATGTCTTCAAACTCAGTAATTTAAAGCCAACAGAACTTTTTCTTCGAACCAATAGGAATCGTATTTCCCTGTGGCATTATTTGAACCTAAAATGAATTTCTATACATTATCCAAGTTCATCTACTTATTAGAAGCCCTCCTACTGGGCAATTAAAATATTAGGCTATGATTATTTTTTTATTTAATTTCATTGCCTTTTGCAAGAATATGGCCATCACAATTAAGTGGTGGTTGTTTTTATGGCATATGCTTATGATAATAAATAACACACCATAGGACAATCTGCCAAAGCCTGCACTCTATTGTCTTTGTCAGTGCTTATTACAGAGTGGCAGCAAGATATTTCCTTTCTGAATACTTGGAATTAGGCCCATCAAGAAGCATTCTATAAGGCACTGTTAAGTGTATACTATACTCCCCAGAAGCTTCATTGCTGGAGAAAATGATCAGACTCAAGCAATCCTCGCCGGGGGGACTATTCTGCAGATATAATGCATAGGTTTTATTCCTGTACAATGTTTGTTTCATTTAGAGATGAAATAGCAGACCATCTCAGGAGAAAACTAAATATTCAAATAAGGATTACCCCTCAGATGATGCTTCAAGGGAGTGTGCCTCAATACTTGAATGACAAATGCAAGCTGTACCCGGTATTTGTAGCCATAGGGGTAGCTTGCATTTGTATTGCAGGGTGCTGGCTGGACCAGGAACCCTCCTCTTTCCATCAATGGCTGTCTGGTGGCTCAGTGGACTAAACCAGGTCTGGTGGTTCAGTGGACTAAGGCAGCCACCTCAGGGGCCTGTGTTCGACCTCATGGTTACAGGTTAAAATCCTGGGGGGTCCATTCAGCCTTTCATCCATTTGAGGTAGATAAAATGAGTACCATTGAGTTGGGTAACAATAAACATCTGTTATTCAGCGCCAGAACACCTTCGGGTAATCGTGCGCTTTACAGATATACCAGTTATGTTATCTAGAGAAGTTAACATAAGTGTAAAGATTCAAGGCGGAGGGGAGCTTTTGTCTGGTCACAGGTGATGAATTAGGTAAATGGATTGCAGTTTGGATTTTACCTTCCCTCTATTTCTTTTATAACAAATGTGTATGTTTGGTTTTACTATCCCATACCTTGCTGTATCATTTTTTTCTAAGACACATATGGACCTTACTATCAGCTTATTCTAAGTGTTTATATCTCTTTCTACTTCCTTTGAAAATTGTTTTTAAAACATTAATTGAACTGGGGCAAGAGGGTTTTGCAGTCTTTAATATGATGTGTTATAATGGTGATGGGAACCTTAGGCCTTTGGGCATTTGGTTTTCCAGCACAATTAGATCTTTGTGCAAACTATTGAGTACAAAATATAGAGTCACACAAATATCAAGTCTTTAATATCGAGATACGAAATATCATGACGCTGAAATATTGTTTAAAAAACTATCAATTTGTTAAGGTAAGTAATATCATTGCCAAAAATAACTGTATTGGTATTATAGTTTACAAAATTATAGTTGTAAAAAATATTGTTTTTTCTACTATCTTTATGCATTTTAGTTTATACTTTAATTGCATATGTTATACATTGCATAACTGTTTTTTAAATATAGTTTGTAATTTTTAGTTATTTTTAAACTTTCATTTAATTGTTAATTGTAAATTATAGTGAATTATAGTGTGGAAGGAGGTTGTGAAATTTGCAGGGTACAGGTTGGGGAGCTCATTAATTAAAAGTAATAATTCATCTTTAATTCATATGAATTATTTAATTGATAATTAATTATGTAAATTATATACTTATTATATTTTTTTAAGTGACAGTTTAGTTGTGAGTTGTTGGGTTTGTAAGGCTAAATGGTGGTAAGCTAATTAAGAAATAAAGTATGCCATATTCATTATTGGTATATTATTAATTGTTTAACTGATAATGAATTATGTAAATTGTGTATTTATCATATTTTGTAAGTTATATTTTAGATGTTGTTTAGTTTGTAGCGGAAAGGCTAGGGAGTTAATCAAGTACTAATTATTACTAATTAAGTATTACATTTTCTTTAAATATTTCATTTTGATGAATTTGTAAAATATTTAGAAATTGGATTTTTTATGTTATATATTAGGTGTGTTTACTGTGTTTGTAGGAGAAGAAGGTGAGAAGTTATTTAGGTAATATTTAATGTAAAATTATTTAGTCATTTTATAATAATTGCTGCAATTGGACACCCCCTGCGATAACCCATGGTGTAATTGATTGGCCCTCTCCTCCAAAGAATCTTCTTACCCACTTCAAGGGAGGTCTTTTGAATGCCAGGTCTCTAGCCTGCCACTGCCAAGACGTACATGACCTAATCTTAAGCCATGACCTGGATGCTCTTTTTATCACCGAAACCTGGCTTAATGATTCCTCCAATCCCGATCTGGCTACCGACCTTCCTTCAGACTTCACTATTTTTAGGCGGGACAGACTTTCTGGACGTGGTGGCGGGGTAGCACTCATCATTAAGAAAACCTTCCCCTGCCACACTTTTGATCTAGGCCACCTTAAAGACAGTGAAGGCCTTGGTTTTTCAATCAAAACTAATGCCTCC
>NW_028250196.1:0-50071 GCF_964263255.1 Lissotriton vulgaris
CCTGTAAAGAGGCGCTGGAGTCGGTATTTCAAGTAAAAATAGGTGTATTACATAAACCAATTAAGACCCTCTGGTGCATAGCAGTAAGACGTCCTGTAACCACCAACTCCAACTGCTTCTGCCTTTCCTTCTAAGGGGGGACCCAGGGAGAGCCGTGCGCGAGCCGGTCTCTCCCTGGGTAGGTTCGCGCAGACGGAGTGGCCACAGGTGAGGTTAATTAGGGAGAGAGACAGAGTCTATATATAGGGCCAGGGCAGGGTTTAGAGAGGGCTTTTCGGCGGGAGGCGGACAGCGGAGTTTGTTTTACGGAGGTTGGGTGGGCTTGCCTAATCCTTTCGGGAAGTGGGCCGGGAAGACCCCCCTTGCGGCTGGAGCTTCTGGTGTTGCTGGTTGGGCGCGCGCGTCCTTGCAGGATGGCGGCTGGAAGCATGGCTTAGGCAGTCTCTGCCTGCCTGTCTACGCCGTCGACTCGACGGACGGTGCTGCTGCCATGCCCCATGAGCCGGTAAGTGTGAGGGTCGGGTGCAAGTTGGTTGGTGATGCCCCGCGCTGCCGGGCGCTCCTCCAAAGGTCTGTTCTGCCCCTCTGGGGCGGGGGGCCGCTGGGGGGCATCTCGTGTGAGGCGGGGGTGGTCCTTTGGGCGGGCTGCTCTGTGGGTGGCGGGGGGGAGCCAGCCCTGTCGTTGTGAGCAGCTTTCACTTAACTGTTTCCTACCTCCCAATGCCCCTGCTTCACGGTATGTCTTGGTCCTTGCTGGGTTTTTTCCTCAGGCCATTCAGTGTCATTTCAGGACTTCTGTTGTGTCTCCTTTCCACCCTTGGTTTTTGGTAATTGTCTGTGGGAGAGCCCTTTCGTATGAGGAATTTCTAGTCTCCATGTCTATGGACGTGTCTTCACAGTGTGTTCGTGTGGTTTGAGAGACTGCCATTTATTGCAGTAATGCCCCCTTTCGCCTGTGTTTGGTGCTCTTTTGTACTGTGCACTCGTCTTTGTTCTCTTGTGACATACTGTTTGCTGCCTCTTATCTTTGTTTGCTTTAGATACTGGCTCAGGTGCCACCATTGCCTACGTATGTTGGTTCTTGTGTTTGAGTGTCTTCCATTTAATGCAGTATTCTACTGCTACTTGTACTTTGTACGCTTTTGGGGACCTGCACACGTCATTTTTCTTCCTGTTCTGCACTGTTTGCTACTTCTTGTATTTTGTTTGCCCACGATTGACACTTTCGCCTCATGTACTGTACCTTTTGTTTTTGTGATTTGTTCTTGTCATGTTCTTCTTTTTCAGCTGTTCCTATGGTGAAGCGTTCTGACACCATCGGGTAAGGTCAGCGCTCTATAACCATGCATAAATAAATAAATGTAACCTCTGTTTCCCTAGCTGGCTTGGCTGTGGGGCATGGGGGGTTGCCACTTCAGGGTGAGCCTCTTCCGTTGGGAGGGGTGGTAGGGGCTGCCTTCTTACCGCCTGCGGTGACGTTGTCAGTTTGTTCTTTGCGAAGACATTGCGGACTGCGCATGAGGCGGTTCGGCCTGGGGAGGTGGCTCAGGAGGGGGATCTGGAGCGGATTTCTCTTCTTGGGTGTGAGGCGCAGTACGCAATGATGATTTTATGGCATTTTTTAGGACATTGATGCAGTTGCCTACAGGTAAGGCGGGTTGGTGGTAGGTGTGGCACTAGGGGGAGAGTCTCCCCGTTCAGCGCATTCGATCTATTGATTGGGGATGGGGTTGTTGGTGAGCAAGTTGCTCTTACGAAGCTGCCGGTGCAGCAAGCTGATGTGCATGCTGAGTCTGGAGGGGACGCCACTGCCGTTTAGGATGGGCGGACAGGGGATGCTACTACACCTATGGTTCATGACGAAGGGGACAAGAACATGTACTAAAAATTACCCTATACAGGAATTGGTTCAGTCTGGGGGGGGGGGGCACAGGAGGGGGATCTGGAGCGGATATCTCTTCTAGGGTGTGAGGCGCAGTGCGCAATGATGATATTTTTATGGCACTTTCACGATGGTGGGAGTGATGGAAACTGGTCCAGTGGCAGGGGTTTATGCTGGGCATGCAGATGAACTGATTATGGATGTTTATGATGATGATCTGGAGGAGGGTGCATTATGAGATTTGGAAGTTCCACTTGTGACAGTCATGATTCGGAGGGGAGTGTTGGGGTGTTCTGGTTCACCTAGTCTTTTGCAGGAGTCTCATGGGGACCACGCAAAGGCACGTGTTTCATCGTTTTCTCTTCGTCCAGCAAGCCGCGACAAGGGGACTCTGTGGTGTTTCGACGGAAATTGGTTGACAAGGGGAGAGTCTCCCAGTTAAGTGTACTTGTTGGGATTGCGGATGAGCATGTTGGGGAGCAAGTTGCTATTAAACCGCTGCCTGTGCGGCACGCTGATGGGAATGATAAGTCTCGAGGGGACGATGCCGCCATTTCACATGGGCGGACAGGGGACTCTGATCACCACAGGCCCAGGAGGAAGAGGATACGCTCAACCGTATGCAATGGCCTTATTCAGGTATTGGTATGCCACTGGTTTCTCACTTGTCAGGCAAAACAAAAATCCAGGATTTGGTAAAATGCTGTTGTTGATGTGTCACCTGACAGTACGGTATGTGTAAACATGTGTTCACAATGTGGGGGCAGGCACCCTTTCACATACTGCTTCCTGGGACAGATTTTTGGATTTCAATGGGGGGGAGACAAGGGGGCAGAGGCCAGTTCTTTCGGTTGTCCCAAAGTGCTCCTACTCCTTTAAAGGTGACAGTCTTGGAACAGTGGTTGCAGGATTCTCTGGACTTTGATGCAGCAGTGCGCTTGTTATGGGGCTTCACAGTGGGTTTCACGATTGGTTACGGGGGACCCGGCAGGGTAGGGGTCGGATGACTTGCAGTCCGCGAACTAGAGTCCCCAGGTTGTGGGGAATAACTTGGAAGTTGACCTTGCTGGGATTTGTCATCTTCAGGGTGGGGCGCTGGTGCGCTGCAAGCTGGCCTGTTCACTGCAGCGTCAGGGTCGCAGTGTTGCATTTTTAGAGTTGTTCCATTTGCTGGTGGCCCTGTCCATCTGAGGCGCGGAATTCCAGAACAGGACTGGGTTCTTCCAGGTTGATAATTTGGCATTTGTGGAATTGGTTCCTGGGCGAAAAGCAAGGGATTTGTGTTTGCTGTAGCTGTTGTGTGCTTTCCGTTGTGGTGCCTGCAGCTGAATATTGTTTCAAAGCACGACATATTCCGGGGAGCTCTAATTACACTTGGTGGACAGAGGTTTTTCGCACACCACTATCCCTGGTTACATGGCCGGGATTTCTTTTTATGGGCAGCTCAGGTGGGGGAGGATCCAGTGGGGGGTGTTTTTTTGATTGAACAGGTTTTTGAAAGGTTTGGGTAGACTACAGGCTGGTTCTAAGCGGCTGCGGCAGCCTGTCCTTTTGCCTTACTTCGGCAAATGTTGTCCTAGTTGCCTTCTTGCTGTTCTGATGATTTTGAGTGCGTTATGTTTCGGTTCTGTTTTGTATGGTTATTTTTGGGGCGTTTCGGGCTTCCGAACTCTTGGGTTTGCGTACCGGGTCGGGCATGTCCAGTACAGAGGTATTTGTGGAGGGGTATGGATTGCACCTTTGGCTACGTGTCTGAGACGGATCAGTTGGGTGGGGTACGCAGATTTTTTCCTGGGGTGGAGTGGTTTGGTTTCTTGTTGCCCGGTTTAGGAATGGGAGGTTTTTCTGGATTCCTCTGTTTTAGGCCGGGAGTTCATTTTGCCGTGAGGATGCCCAGCCTCCTTCGTATTCTCTAGGGCTGTCGCTCTAAGCATTCTCCCTCCGCCCCCACAGCCTGTCCCACAGCGGAGTTTAGGCTTCTTGATTAATGCCCGCTCTCTTATCAAGCATAATGTTGCTTTTCATGATTTCGTTGACAGCCGTCAACCTGATTGGGTGTTTATTACGGAGACCTGGGCCTCCGACACCTCTGGACACGATCTGCTCATGGCCATTCCTGATGGTTACTCTCTCCACAGGCATGACAGACTTCTGCGCAGAGGAGGTGGCATTGCCATCCTGGTGAAATCCCCCTTTCTCTGTGTGATCAAACCAATATTGATTCCCCCATCTCGTTTAGAATCACTCTATTTTTGCATTTCCCTATCCCCTTCAGTCTCCTTCTCTGGGATTCTGATTTACAGACCCCCAGGCCCTAGGGCCAGCTTCCCTTCTGAATTAATGACCATTCTTGAACCTTACATCGGAAAACCTGCCTTTACCATCTTGGGGGATTTTAATTTTCACCTAGATGACACCACTTCCAAGGACACTATCTCTCTTGTTGAAACTCTAGAAGCCTGTGACCTCGTCCAGCTTGTAAAAAGTTCCACCCACAAGACAGGACATATTCTTGATGGACTCTATTCTAACGATGACAGGCTTTCCACCGGCCCTCCGTTACAGGTGGTCTGGTCTGATCATTCTGCTGTGCCATTTGAACTCTGCATTCCTGTCTCCTGTCCCACTGATCGAACAACCTCTCCCTTCGCCCCCAGGAGAAACCTAAGGAATATTTCCGATGAGGCCCTTTGCCCTTTGGTCTCCACCCCTGAATCTTTAGCTCTTAGCGACGCAGCAGAGGCAGCCCAAATGCTGACTGACGCCATTTTCAACGCAGTGGAACAACTTGCTCCCTCATCCCTGCGTTATGTAGCATGCCGTAAACCTACGGCACCTTGGTTTTCCGATCAGCTGAGACTTCTTAGACAAGGCTGTAGGAGCAGTGAGAGAAAATGGAGGAAATCCTGGGACCTAAATGACAGAGAGGCCCATAAATCTGCACTTCGGGCTTACAAACTGCGAGTGATAATTGTGAAACAGGAATATTTTTCTAATCTGACCAGCTCTCTTTCCTCTTCTAGGGAGCTTTTCAAAATTGCCGACACCTTATGTTCCTTGCAACTCCCTGACCCCGTAGTCAGCTCCCAACAACTTTGCAATGACATCTCTGATTTCTTTCATAACAAAATCCATGATATACATGTCTCTCTTGAAGCCCAATGCCTTGCCCTTGATCAAAATATTCCACCTGTTATCTCCAGTCTTGATTCGCTAGGCAAAGATCCTTCCTGCCTTTTCACGAATTTTCCATCTCTTTCCCTTGAATCACTGAACCTACTACTGGACAGGACTAAATCGGCCTCCCCCCTTGATCCAATACCGCTCAAAAAACTGAAAGAATGCAGAAATTGCCTCCTTCCTCCCATGCTTGATGTTCTGAACAAGGCTATTACTCAGGGATATTTCCCTCTGATATGGAAGAAGGCTATTGTTAAACCTCTTCTTAAGAAGCCGTCTCTTGATCCGGCCATGTTGAAAAATTTCAGGCCAATCTCCCTCCTTCCAGCGCCCGCGAAGATGCTCGAGGCACATCTGAACTTCCATCTGTCCTCCTTCCTCAACTCCTCTGAATACCTGGATATCACCCAACATGGTTTCAGAAAACACCACAGCACTGAGTCCGCTCTTACCTGTGTGGTCGACAACATCAGACGCAAGGTGGACTCTGGCCAAACTACGGTTCTGGTTCTTTTAGACCTCACGGACGCTTTCGACACCCTGTCCCCCGCCATTCTTACATCTCGGCTGAGGGAAGCTAGTGTCACGGGACCGGCCCTGAGCCTCTTAAACTCCTTCTTGACTGAAAGGGAACAGAGAGTGATGCTTGGGAACCACCTCTCCCCTGCCAAGTCATTGCAATGTGGGGTGCCACAAGGGTCGGCCTTAAGCCCGACCCTGTTCAACATCTATGTGGCCCCCCTTGCAAGACTAGTTAAATCTCAGGGGATGGAGGTGGTATCCTACGCAGATGATACCCAGATCATGGTATCACTAGCTCACACCTCTGTTAGTACATCTCCGCCAGTTTCAGGGTATGCATGCAGTATGTGGCAGACTGGATGACTATAAATTCCCTCAAACTAAACGGCGAAAAAACGGAGGTGTTGATCTTTGGGAAGAACCAAAATCCGTGGTCGAGTGAGTGGTGGCCTTCCTCTCTTGGCACCTGCCCCACCCCCTCCCCATCTGCCAGAAATCTTGGGGTACTATTCGACACCTCGCTCTCTATGTCCCTGCAAGTCAACAGGACCGTGGCCATCTGCTGGGGTGTGATCAGGACACTCAATAAAATCCGAGGGTACCTCTCCCCCCAGGCGCGCAAACAGGTTGCAGTCGCCCTGGTTGGTTCGAGGCTGGATTACTGTAACTCCCTTTACATGGAAGCCAACAAAGGCCTGATACACCATCTGCAGATCATTCAGAAGGCTGCAGCACAATTTGTTCTGGATCTCCCGAAAGCCTCTTCTGCTACCTTAGCCAGGAAGGAGCTTCATTGGCTTCCGGTGCAGCATAGAATCACCTTCAAAATTCTCTGTTTGACCCACAGAGCATTGTCGGATGGTCCTGCTAGTGCTCTCGGTTCTCTTCTTATTCGTTACGTCCCCGCAAGAAGCCTCCGCTCTGCGGGACTCTATCAACTGGTTGTCCCCCGTGTTAAACTTGCCAGTTGGGGAGCCAGAGCTTTCTCCGTGGTTGCTCCGCAGTTATGGAACTCCATCCCCACTGAGATAAAAACTCTCCCTTCCATTGAGTCTTTTAAAAAAGCTCTTAAAACCTACTTCTTTAAGAGGGCATACATATCAGAGAATAGGACTTGGTAGGGTTCTAGCTTCTGCATTTGACTTAGGCGCCTTGACGCCCATTGGGCAAAGTATGCGCAATATAAGAAATATTTCATTCATGCCAGCCCAATTTTTTGTTGCCCAGTTGTGGACCGTTTTTCAGGAAGGTACTTTTGGGGTTGGGGTTGACTCCTTTACACTTTAGCACTCATTCTTTTAGGATTGGGGCGGTTCTGAGGCTGCAAGTTTGGGGTGGGATTGGTCTCAGATACGCAGAATTGGGAGATGGAGTTCGAGATGCTGCGAGAAATTTGTCAGACGGCAGTGCACCTTCTTTTGTTGACATGTGTTTTTTCTCCTAGGTCCTTTGCGCAGGATGGTCACAGTTAAACAGAGGGTTTGGTTTGTTGGTCACTCCTTCTTGCAATGGGCCAAAATCCCTGCAGAATGCCATAATTAGTGGGAGGTCTCTTGGTCTCAGCAGTTCACGCATGAAGTGTATTGGCATGGTAAATGGGGACTGTGTTGGGGGGGTTGTTTCATTTTTGTCTCCGCTCTGTGAGGGAAGGGGGGGTCTGCCAGTCTTGCTAGAATTTCAACTGGGTGAAAATGATCTGGTTTTCTCTATCTGGTCTGTCTTTATTAAGAATGATGCAGATGGATCCGGACGTCGTCACGGACGCCTGGGCGAGCACCATGGTTATCTGGACGGCATTTGTGCCACGTCTACGCTGGAATGGAGCTCTACATCGCACAGCTATGGGCAGAGCGGGGACACTGAACCACTCTATGCAACTGTTTTGTAATGGCATGATATTTTCATTTTCGCACATCCTCACTTACAGGTTTCTGAGCGTCACTTGTTTCATGAGGATGGGGTTCACCTTTCTCAGATGGGCCAGTCCTTCTATCTTTTGGAATTGCGGATTTGATCGCAAAAGTTCTGGATGTGCAGTTGTGGTGTTCTCGGGCGTTGTTTAATTTACTATTTTGGTGGGGCAGGAAAACTCTAAAGGTTTTCCTGGGTGGCGGTTTTTAGTGAGGGGTGGGCAGCCTGGAGCGGGTTGGTCCATCCTCAAAGGGCAGATATAGGACAGGAGGGGATAGTACAGGATTCAGTTGCCTGGGTTTGTTAGGTTTTATTTGGTGGGGGGTTGACTTCTTATCAGGGTTGCTCAGTGAGTTGAAGGATTTGAGTATTAATAAATAAATAATCGAAATATGTTGAGATGTTTTGCCTACACCTGTCTTAATAAAGTGGCCTTTCTTGCTTACCAAGAAGTTGTGGACAATAAGTTCTTGCGCGAGGGGGGACCCAGGGAGAGCCGTGCGCGAGCCGGTCTCTCCCTGGGTAGGTTTGTGCGGACTGAGTGGCCACAGGTGAGGTTAATTAGGGAGAGAGACAGAGTCTATATATACGGCCAGGGAAGGGTTTAGAGAGGGCTTTTCGGCGGGAGGCGGACAGCGGAGTTTGTTTTGCCCCACCCACCCTCCCCTCTTTTTTGTGTTTTAGGCCTTTTTTCTTGCAATTGTGCTTTAGATAATTTTGTTGTTAGGTTTGCCATGCTAAGACAGGTTGTAATCTTTTCTTTTGTAGGTGGTTTTTAGTGGGGGTGGTCAGCCTGGAGCAGGTTGGTCCATCCTCAAGGGCAGGTAAGGGGCAGGAGGGGATAGTACAGGATTCAGTTGCCTGGGTTTGTTAGGTTTTATTTGGTGGGGGGTTGACTTATCAGGGTTGCTCAGTGAGCTGAAGGATTTGAGTATTAATAAATAAATAATCGAAATATGTTGAGAGATGTTTTGCTTACACCCGTCTTAATAAAGTGGCCTTTCTTGCTTACCATGAAGTTGTGGACAATAAGTTCTTGCGCGAACCTGACATAACAGCATTCTATAATGACCTAATACATTCTGTGTTAACCATAGTAACAGGACAAAGAAAAGTACATGACTGTGAAAACATACACATACCACAATGCCCCATGCAGTAGCAGGCACAGAAGAGAAATGAAAATACCCTTAAACATTTAGAAAAAACGTACTTTCCCATCGCCGGTGTCCCTTTTTTTCACAGTTATGTGCCAGTTATACCTTCACAGTAGAAACAGAAGTGAATGCCTGCTTTGGCCCCAGGGGGACTACCAAGTACATGATAAATGGGAAACACTGGAGCCTGTGTCTGATTGTACCCTGGGGGGACTGCTGAGTTTGCGCTCCATCGGAGCAAGAATGCATTTTGAAGCATGCACAAAATTTCTATCAGATCGAAGTCCAGCCCTATAACTATTGAAATGCCACCATGGAAAATAAAATACCTTTTCAATCCATTAGAATTAAATAAACCCATGAAAGTCAGTACACAATTACTGTGTCCGCAAGTGGATGTTGAAAAACAAGGGGCGGGGTTAGCATTGCAGTCTGGGAGGCGCATACAGCAGCGAGCATGAGCAGCGCTCATGAGGAGTACTCCTAAAGAAGAAGAAAAAAAGCAGCAGAAACAGGCGGAAAAGCACACAAGGGTAGAAAGCTACAATTTTTTTAAAAAAAACGTTCTCTTCAAACAACAGAAACGCACTGCAAGCGTAACCAGACTGTACTTGGCTGGTGCTCTGTAGAAAAAGGGAAGTGATGTCAGGCTCTGTGTACCCGTTAGGAGCCAGCAAAGAAGAGGGACATTGGACTGCACCAATGGTAAGTAGCAGGCAGCAACAGGCAGGAGCTAAGTCACATTTACTGAATACAATAGGTCTTGCAGACAGCGCATGCCTGCTGATGCTCTACCTAAAAAGGGAGCTAATATCACTCACAGGAGGATGGGCTGTGCAAGGAGATGTAACTTGGGCCCATGGAATTCTGGATGGTTATGGAAAGGGTCATGGAGCAAACAAACACATGAACGTTGTCATAATAATTTGTCATGGCAGGGGCTCAATGGGCAAGTCTCAGTTTATGTTCCAGGCAACCACTCCACGATGCTATGGTTAGATGTGTCAGAAATAGCTGGCAGTTTTAAATGTATCAGTGTTTCAACATCAAATTGCATTAAGGTTTGTGGTATTCACCAATGCTCCTGACTCTCACCCTACCCTTTTATCAGATACACTGTGCCATTGGGTACAATCATTCATAAAATGAGCAATCATTCTAGAACTACAGAAACTGTACCCGGATTGTGTATGTTAGGATGTTTTGTTGTATCAATTTGGTGATCTTTATGTATGCCTCTCTGATAATTGATATTGGATAAAACAACATTTTCTCCAGTTACAAAGTCAAGCAACTAAAATTCTAGGGACATTGGACCCTTTCCTAATATCTCGCCTCTGCTAGGTCTGTGCTGCAACCCCTCACCAATGCAGGAACGCTTGGAGTCCCTGTGGATGGTGTTCTGACCACAAACTTGAAAGTTAACAGAGTATCTCTCCATTTAAAAAGATTATCTACCTAGTACGAATAAGGTTCAGAAGGACAGCGATTGAAGCACTAGACAACTCCAGACTTCATTACACTAACTCACTAGAAATAGGCTATAATACATAGATGCCCCTCCAAGCGTGAGAAACTCAAAATGGAATAAGATATTTTCCAAACATATGGCAATACAGCTCCAGAAAATATTAGAAAAAGTAACTCCTACAGATCATCAGGTATTCCTCCTAAACTTCTCACATGGTTATAATGCTACTGCTTTCTTATCATTCATTGATGCAATGGCGGCCTTCTCACGTCCACTCATAGTCACACTAGTGGCCGTAGAGTAGGACTTCTATCTAATTCAATGGGATTATCTTTGGTGAATGTTCCCTTATATGCTGATTACCCCGGATAAAACTTGGGACTTAATGAAAGCTAATTAACCTGCTAAGTGGGCTGAAAGAAAAATGGAAATCTTGACCAGAATTAATTAATTTTCCTGCTTATCACTAGTTGGGAAAATTACATTAAAAAGACTGCACTACAAAAGTACCCTGAATTTTAAAAAAAAATGGTTTACATACAGGAGGA
Organism: Lissotriton vulgaris; assembly: GCF_964263255.1. Taxonomy (NCBI): domain Eukaryota; kingdom Metazoa; phylum Chordata; class Amphibia; order Caudata; family Salamandridae; genus Lissotriton; species Lissotriton vulgaris. Next base: position 10,672 of record NW_028250196.1, read on the forward strand.
AGCTGTTCCGTTGTCCCCTGACTTTCGAACTATTAGCTGGTAACAATGCAACAATTTTTAAGCATCCCTTATTGATGCTCATTTCCCAAATTTGAATTCAAAATTTGTGCCGGTGCTTTCCGGTGCTTAGCACCGGCACTTATTTCTCAGGGCCGGGTCTACATCGGAAAATATTTCAAATTGAATGCCTCTTTGAAGCATGCATTGTTAAGAGGCACATTCCGCCTCCCTGGGGAGGGACAGCCCGAGACCGAGAGCATACAATGGAGAGGTGCCTGCCCATGATCCTAAGTGTGATAACGATCGGTCTTCTCCCCGACTTTAAGGCTGTAATCACGTCCTGCCATAAAAAACAATGCAGCGCAGCCTCGAGGGCAGAGGGTGGGGGCACCTTCCCCTCACGCGCTAACTTCTGCCTCCTTTCTGTTTCCGCTTCCTGCCCCTTCAGGGTCCTGACCTGAGGTCACTTCAATAGCAGCAAAACTTTTAAAGGCGGGCATTTCTGTTATTTATTTCCTCTCCCACGCTTAATTCAATAAATATCCACAGACCAGTCAGTCTGTCATCATAAGACAGCCCTGTTCAGGACTCACAGGAGCAGGTGGGGGTTTGCTTGAACGTGCCCAGCAAGCCATGTGGTGAAGTGTGAACCCGAACAAACCTTTGGCGCAGCTGTCCTGAGGCAGGTGCCGTCCCATCAGTGCACACCATCCCAGTGCCCAGGAAAGAAAGCAGGTGAGCTAAGGAGGCAGTAATAATAATTTAAAAAGACGTATGAGTCACTGTAATCTGCTCCCTCACAGTAAGATCTGCGGTGCAACCACAAGGCAGTTCACACTCAGTGCAGATGTCACGTCACCTGCACACCATCTGCTGAAGTGTTGTGCGTTATTTAATGAATGCACCTTGTCGCCCCGCTCTGGTAGCTCCGTCTGCAAGCAGGTAATATCTCTGTTCCAGGTCCGGAGAGAGCACTCAAAGGCCGCCAAAGGTGCTCACTTTGTGCAGCCTGCCCTTCCTGACTACTTCTGCATTACTCCTGCTCAGACAAGGATGGATGTGTGAAAGAAGAATGCAGGGCTCGTGTCGAGGGTAGACACCGTCTACCCTACCAAGAGGTTGGGCCCTGTAATGTTCAGAGACTGCATATTTGCAGTCTAGTGGTTGCGCACGTAGCCGTGCGCTAGCGCGGGTGTGATACATCACGCCGCGCGAACTATATAATAAAGGAGGCGTGGCCCCAGAGTTAGTCCGGACCACGCGGAAAGCGAAAGTAGTGTCCCTGGTCCCGTTATTGCGATAATGCAAATGGCGCTACGCACATAGCGGTGAGGGCCCGACAATGGCGACGAGGGCTAATCGAGCCCATGTTGTGCCCTGGAGCACCATTTGATCGGCCCCGCAGCTACATGTTTCACACCCCCGGCCCAGGCGGGCCCCCGCACGCCGCACCTCGGTACGAGACTGGCTGCCCCACGTGCGAGTGGTGGTACATACCAAAAGTCACCTCAGGCGGACCCTGCGGCGGTGAACACATGGCGAGATGAGCATCTGCGAGGGGGGCCAGACCCAGTTGAACCAGGTACCTGCGCAAGCCTATGCGCACTAGGCCCACCCATTCCCAGAGACTCCATCGGAGCATAAGGGAACACGCCCCTGAGGCCTGCAGCAGAGCCTACTCCAGCAGGGCTGACCACAGTGTTTCCCCGACGGCCCGTGGGGCAATTTATTCAGGGAGGAGCACCAAGCCTACTTTGCCCGCCCCTGCGTTCCCACACAGCATCGGTTGGCCGTCTCTCTCTCCGCCATGGAGACCATTCCGCCCATCGAGCCTTTCGTCGTCGACGGGGCTCCAGCGTCCCTAGCCCCACGATGGAAAGACTGGACGGAGTGGCTGCAGTTCTACTTTGAGGGTGCTGGTACAGCGTACGAAAGGCGCAGGGCACTCCTTCTACACCTTGGAGGAAAGGACATTCATCGGATTTATAAGACCCTGGTGGAAGCCACCCCTCATACCTATGTCACGCTTCTCAATACGCTCAATGCACATTTTGAGCCAATGGCCAGTAAGGACTACGAGCGTTTCATCTTCAGGCAGGCGCGTCAGGAAGCGGAAGAATCCCTCGATGCATTCCATGGTCGTCTGAAGGAATTGGCGAGCACATGCGGCTTCTGCGACGAGCAGGAAGAAATTTGCGGGCAGATCATTCAAGGCTGCTACTCCTCCAACCTAAGGGTGAAGATCCTCCAAGAGGATGGAAAACCACTGGCAGACATTTTAAAGCTAGGCCGTTCCAAAGAGCTGTCACAGGCGAGAGCGTCGCACATGGTCACCTGAAAAACCTTCACTGGCTCCCCGTCAATAAGAGGATCACTTTCCGGCTCCTAACCCACGCACACAAAGCACTCTACGAAATCGGACCCGAATGCCTCAACACACGACTGTCCTTCTACACCCCCTCCCGCCAGCTACGATCATCCAACCAAGCCCTTGCCACTGTACCTCGCATCAACAAAACCACCATGGGAGGTAGATCCTTCTCCTACCTGGCAGCTAAAACCTGGAACTCACTTCCCACTTACCTTCGCCTTACTCAGAACCACCTAGCATTCAGAAAGCAACTTAAAATGTGGATATTTGACAAGTAATTCCCCACCCCTCTTCAAGCGCCTTGAGACCCTCTGGGTATGTAGCGCGCTATATAAATTTTTTGACTTGACTTGACTTGACATGGAAGCAGCGCTCCACAGACCTGTCAAGACGGAGCAAGTTAATGTGGCCGAGCAAATCAATGTCGTATGGGCAACGCCCTTTCGGGAGAGGAAGACCACCAGAACGTCGAAAAAAATGCGGATACTGCGGTGGCACACCGCATCGGGCACAAGACTGCCAGCGCGCGGGAGGAAGTGCGGGTCGTGCGGGCGCATGAACCATTTCGCATCAGTGTGCAGATCCTCCAAGCCAAGCCTGAAGCAGCCCATGTCGTAAGGGAGGACCCAGATAGTGAAGACATGGACATCGATGCCAACAGCTATCCAGTGCACTACGTGTTAGCCATAGACAAGCCGCTGAGGAAGAAAAGGCGGCTCCCGAAGTGCAGAATAATGGTACAACACCAAGAGGTGAGAGCAACAATCAACACAGGGGCCTTGATTGAACTCATGGCGGCAAATGTCTACAACCAGTTGCGGGAAAAACCAGCGCTGAAGGCGGCCAAGATCAGAGTCTATGCCTATGGACAAAAGACACCAATACCGTTGACTGGGTGCTTCAAAAAGGAGATACAGCACCAAGACCGGAAAACACCGTCAACCATCTACATCACTAAAGAAGGCAGTGGGATGCTACTCGGCGGCCATAAAGACAAAAATCTCCACCTGATCTCCTTCACGATGGCGGTGTTGGAAGAAGAACTGGACACGATTCTTGAAGAATTTGAAGACACATTCCAAGGGATCGGATGTCTCAGAGGAAAAGAAGTGTCTCTACACATTGACTGGTCCATTCAGCCTGTCGCTCTCCGGCATCGACGAATAGCATTCCGCCTAAGGAAAAAAGTGGAACAAGAACTGGAGACTCTCGAAAAACAAGGCATAATCAAGAAAGTCAGCGGGCCCACCCCATGGGTGTCGCCGATTGTGGTAGCGCGAAAACCCAAACAGCCAGGGCAGGTCCGCATCTGTGTTGACATGCGCCTGCCCAATGCAGCAGTGTAGAGGGAACGACACTTAACACCCACAATAGACGATATCCTGGGAGAGCTAAACGGAGCGAAGTGGTTCTCCAAAATAGACCTAAGATCAGGGTATCACCAGCTACCCCTGCACCCGGACTCCCAATACATTACCACTTTCTCCACCCACGTGGAACTCCGGCGCTATCGACGACTTAACTTTGGAATATCGAGCGCCGCGGAAGTCTTCCCAAACATGATTCTGGAGGTCCTGAGCGGGCTCACAGGAGTCCTGAACGTCAGCGACAACCTGCTGATATACGCTAACACTGTGGAGGAACATCACCAGAGGCTCCGAGACGTGTTGCAAAGGATTAAGGAGTCAGGCCTTACGCTGCATCGGAAAAAATGTCAATTCCTGCAGAACAAAATTAGCTTCTTCGGATACACATTCTCCGACAAGGGAGTGGCCCGAGACCCCGAGAAAGTGAGAGATGTGCAAGCGGCCCAAGCGCCGACCAACACATGGGAGGTGCGGAGCTTCCTCTGGATGGTAAACATCTGTGGGAGGTTCATCCCAGACCTGTCCAACCTCACCAGACCACTAAGGGAGCTCACCAAGTCCACTACTCCCTGGCAGTGGGGAGAGGAGCAGGAGCTAGCATTTCAAAACACCAAGGCGGCCCTGTCAGCCAACACGACTCTGGCATACTTCGACCCTACCAAGGCAACCAACATAGCCGTGGACGCAAGCCCATATGGATTAGGAGCGGTGCTAACACAGAGCCAAGGTGGAGAGGACTGGGCACCTATCGCCTACGCCAGCCGGTCGCTGACCGAAACCGAACAACGGTATTCTCAGATCGAGAGGGAGGCGATCGCAATCCACTGGGCCTGCAGACACTTCCATGTATACGTCTATGGGCACCCATACACTGTCTCTACTGATCACAAGCCTCTACTTTCACTATTCAGGGGATCAGTATCCAAACCTCCACCAAGAATAGAGAAATGGATCCTTCAACTTCAAGAGTATGATTACCGGCTGGAATTCAAGCCCGGTGCAACAAACCCGGCAGACTACCTCTCCAGGCATCCCAGGGAGGCAACCAACCAGGAGAGAGAAGATGCAGAGGAAACAGAGGAATACGTGAGAGTAATCCTAGAGCGATCAAGACCACTACCCATGAGCATCGACATGATTGTGGAAGCGACTTGCGGTGATGAGGTGCTCCAGCTAGTCGCAAGCGCTCTACGACAAAACGACTGGAAGACACTTCAAACATCACTAAACAAGAGAACGCCCGAGGCGAAGCGTGCCCTAGAAACCATCCTCAAGATAAAGGACAAACTGTCAGTGGACAGCCAAGGATGCATTCTCAGAGGGCCGCAAATCGTGATGCCAACAAGTCTAACCCAACAAGCCATCGAACTGGCTCACCGTGGCCACCAGGGAATGGTGAAGACAAAAAGTAGACTCAGGGCAAAAGTGTGGTTCCCGGAAATGGATACACGAGTCGAGCAGACAGTCAAGGGGTGCCGCTGGTGCCAAGCGGCAGGGCCACCCGAATCACCACCCCCGGTTATCACCGAAGACAACCCGGAAAGGCCCTGGGAACGGGTGAGCGCAGACTTTGGACACCTCCCGGATGGCCGCTACATGCTTGTTGTCATCGATGACTTTACCAAAAATCCAGAGGTAGAAATAATAACCTCACTAGCTGCCAAAGAAGTGGTCGCAAAGTTCGAAAAAATCATCCCCACCCATGGGATCTTCGAGCAGGTTAAGACCAACAACGGGCCGCCCTTCCAAAGTCAAGAGTTCGCCGACTATCTCCAGGAATGGGGAATCCAGCACAGGAAAGTGACTCCCAGGTGGCCTCAAGCTGACGGAGAGGTAGAGAGGTTTATGCGGACTCTCAACAAAGTCATCCGGATCGCGCATGCTGAAGAAGCACCGCTGGAGAGAGCTATATACACATTCCTGAGGGAATACCGGCTCACGCCTCATCGCACGACCACAGCTGCCCCGGGGCCATCGGCAATGGGGAGAATAGTCAGAGACACGATACCCCATCATCATACCTGGACCCCAACTGAAGCAAGCTCCCGGCAAACCCTGCTCAACAGAAAGCGCTCAAATGACTATGCCAGTTTCAGACGCCGAGCCAAAGAGTCGTCCACCTGGGAAAGAGATCAAGTCTATGTAAGAGACAGATACCCAGGGAGCAAGTTCAGGCTCCTGTTCGAACCCAGACCTTGGACAGTCACACGCCGGTCTGGCACGATGGTCACGGCCCAACGCGACGGAGAAACTGTCACACGCAATGTATCATTTTTCAAGCGAGCCTCCGCCCGTCCAAAGGGCACTCCAGTCAGGAACCGGACAGAGCCCCATCAAGCCCAGCAGAGTGCAACACCAGTCCCCCGGGGAGTGATCACGGAAGCCCCGTGGACCGGTCAGTGGTAAACTCACCAGCGTCTGAGAGGCATGGTGCTACCAGCCCCCAATCATCTGGGGATGGTCGGTCGCCAGCCCTCGCCCGACAGGACATCCCACGGAGGGTTCTGTTTCGGGGAGAGGCCACAGGCTATGGGCTGAGAAGAAATCCAGCACCATCTTCGCAGCGAGCGGACTTTGCAGTAGGCTGAGATTCAGCCGCCGTATCACCAGACTGGTAACAGGCCTGCCGGCCATTTATGTTCTTCTCCTATCCTGGCGAGGCGTAGTGACTTTAACTATTACCTGTTGTGATTTTTGTTTTAATAAAGGTTGAAAGGAGTGTAATGTTCAGAGACTGCATGTTTGCAGTCTAGTGGTTGTGCATGTAGCCGTGCGCTAGTGCGGGCGTGATACGTCACGCCGCGCGAACTATATAATAAAGGAGGCATGGCCCCGGAGTTAGTCCGGACCACGCGGAAAGCGAAAACAGTGTCCCGGGTCCCGTTATTGCGCTAATGCGAATGGCGCTACGCACATAGCGGTGAGGGGCCGACAGGCCCCACAGAAATATGCAGAACTGGTCATGTTGAATTTTTCCGGACTCTGCACATTCTGCTTTTGTCCTCAGCAGCAAGGTGCAGGGGGGAGAGGGTTTATCAGATTACAGCTTCGCCCATAACAAAATCGTAAGTTAAGGGGGCATCAGGTCTTTTTTTCCTGGAGTATCCTGGCTGGGTCACATTTTAAACCTTCCAGGTATTTAACAATTAAATGCTTTTGACTTTGTTCGGTCCCAGTTTATATGAGATATGCATACACTGTAAGAATCTCAGATGTGTTGGTCGCCCCAGTATTTTTCACAAGTAACAATTTAAATGCCACTATTTGGTTTTATTTCTTTAAACCGCTTTAGCAATACTCATTCCTCTGCAGGTTGTCAGAGTGCTTTACATCACAGGTACATTGACAATATATCAGGTGGGTACATCAAGATAAAGAATGTGTTACATAAGACAATGAGGGTTATGAGGGGTAGGAGCCACATGCCCTGGCATCAGCACTATAATTAAGGCAGACTGACTGGCCTACTGCCATTCTGCGCGCACAAGTGGTCTCTACTTTCAGCAACACCCTTTTCAAGGTAACGTTTCCTACTTTATTTTATTTATGTAAAGAGTAGTTTCACTGTCTTTGTGTAACCTCTTCCAAATCATCTCCCCTGAAGCTACAGGATTATCTCTTGGACAAATTTTTAAATGTTTCTTATTGCTCTGCACACTTTTGTTTACACAAGCAGTTTATTCATATTTATTTCCGAACAACAATATTGCTTGCACAAAATACCGAAATGTACAGTCTAAGATGTACAATTTCAACCCTAAGTGGCGATAACCAGGTAGAAAGAAAGGCAAACAAAATATACGCAAATATCCCACCAACTGAACTTTTCACAAGCATACATCCTACATCCCTGGGGTCAGGGGGGCTAGCCATGCAAGAATGTGCCTGGCACAATAATTAAGCTCAAAAACAGTGCAAGAATCATGCGGCCTCAGCCCAGGGACCTGGCTGCAGCCCCTAAGGGAGTTTGAGGGGTGGTGGGGGTGAAAGGTTTGTTGGCAGGCATGATCTGTACATGTTTGACGTACTTTACTTTTATTTGGCTAGGCTCAAAAGAAATTAAATCCATGACAGGAATAAAAGGTGTGATAATAATCTTTTTGTTAAAGTGATTTGCACGGTGTGGGAAGTGTGAAGAACACTGCAAGAACCTCGAGGCCTCAGCCCACAGACCAGGCTGCAGCCTTCCAGGGGAGTTTGAGGGTCAGTGGGGGTGAAAGGCTTGTCGGCAGGCATGTCTACATGATGTCCCTGTTTGTGAGTGGTTAGTCTGTAGACTGAGGAGGTGAGTTGAAGTCACATTGGGGCACCTTCCTGCAGGGGGGGTATGCAGTGCTTTCCTAGAGAAGGTTAAAAAGCGGGGTGGGGCTGTCCCGGAAATCCCTCCCAGTATGGACAGAGGAGAGAGCGGGAGAAATGGTGGACTGGAGGCCTGCCTGAAGGGGGCTGAGGGGGGCAGGTGATGTCAGGAGACTGGAGACCAGAAGTGGGGCAGACCAGCCCTGCAGGAGAGAGCACGAAAGAGGGGCGAGTCTATGTTTAGAAAGCAGAAGAGAGGAGCAAGTGTGCAGGCCTGCGGGAGGGAGGGGATCAGAAGGGCGTGTAAGATGTGGAGGTGTCAGGCATAGTGAAAAAACCCACAGAAAAGTAGGGGATAACCAGGCGAGAACTTGACATGGGGAGGGGAGTCATAATCAGGGCTATGGGGGGAGGTGGCCTCAAGTAGATATCTGAAGAGATGGGGACAGGCCACAGAAGACAGTGAGTTTGCAGGCCTTGGAGACATCAGAAGGGGATGGGGGTTAGAGCTTGCCTAGATAGAGGCTGAGCACAAGAGGGGAAAGTGCGCAGCTGTGTGGATACAGCAGGAGGGAGGGAGGTGTAAGGGCGTTTGCAGGTCTGTTGGAGGGAACAGAGGGGTTATGGGGAGGGAAGGGTCACTTGTGAAGGAAGTGGGCAGAGCCAGGGGGAAAGTGGGTGTGGCCTCTTGACAAATATTTGAGCACCTGGACTTCATATTTTACAAATTAAGCACTGAGAGAGACCTGACTTCTAATTAACTAAATTCAAGTCCTTCAAGAAAATAGGATTAAAGGCCTACTGGAGTAAAGCGTTTATTGAAAAATTGGAAGGTCATATTATTATGTCGGCTAATTCTGGCAAGCAGCAATAACACTTAATAAAAGGGAAATATACATCAGTAAAATTAACCCGAATATAGAGATATCGTACGCTTGTGTGCCTAAGATGCTATGGGACAGATTTATCACCCAATTTTTTAGTCGCAAACGCTGCGACTCGCAAAAAAACAGTGTTTGCGACTAAAAAAAAGAAAAATGGTATGTATGTAAGAATTTGCATCGCAATGTAAGGAATCGCAAAATTTGCGATTCCTTAATTTGCGAGAACACCTTTTCTGCGAATTTTTGTGCCATTACTAATTTTGCGAGTTCTTATCTTTGCGATATTCGCAAACCGGAAATCGCAAAATAAGAAATCGCAAAGAGATGTAGTAAAAATTAGCAAATTGCGAATTTGACAAAATCGCATTTTAAGAATTCGCAATTAACACCAACTACATGCAGATGGTAACCAGATTGAAAGTATAAAAAGGAACCCACAATGCAATTGAAAGCTCCAAAATGGCTGGACTATACCTGATAGCCAGGAGGCTGCGTATCCATGCCCTTGCACAGAGGAGACAGAGACAGGAGCGAATATTCAGACTGCGCATCACGCTGTCCCAGCAGACTGAATAGGACATCTATGACAAATACAGACTTCACCCACACACCATCCTAATCTCTTTGATGAATTGAAACCTTTTTTGGAGCATCCAACAGGCAGGACACAATCAATTCCTACCCATGTGCAGGTATTGTGCTCACTGCACCTTCTGGCTTCAGGGTCTTTGCAAAGCGTCATAGCAGAGGTTAGCGGGGTGTCCCAGAGTGCTCTTTCACGCTTTTTCCATGCCTTTCTGGATGCAATGCTGAATAGGCTTCAACATCACATGTACTTTTCAAACACACAATATGCCTTGCAAGATAGAAAACTGGATTTTTACCAAATTGCACGTTTTCACATGTGATTGGTTGCATTGATGGCACCCATATTGCCATCACACCACCAGCAGCTACAGAATATGTCTTCAGGAATAGGAAAAGCTACCATTCCCTCAACATCCGGATTGTGTGCAATGCGAAATACATAATCAATGATATTGTGGCAAAATACCCAGGCAGCACACATGACTCCTTCATTTTCCGACATAGTGGGATTCATAGTTGTCTGAGTGCTGGAAAGTTTGGAGAGGGATACCTGCTTAGTAAATGAATCTCATACATCCATCCATATATACATTAGTAAATTTTCAAAAGGAACACACAGTCACTCTTACTTTTCTCCCATGCAGGTAACAGTGCCTACGCAGTGCGCGAATTAATCCTAACGCCATATTTAAATCCATCAAATGCAAGTGAGAGAAGATACAACAGGGCACACCGGTCAATGCGTGGCGTCATTGAACGTACATTTGGAATTTTAAAAAGCTGTTTCCGGTGCATACATTATAGTGGAGGTGCATTGCAGTACAGTACAGTCCAGAAACATATTGTAAGATTGTAACTAGCTGCGCAATGCTACATAACATGGCAATGAGAAAAGGCACAGACATTGAAGTGAGTGACTCTGACACATCTGATGATGATGCCATACCTCCACCTAGAAGGGCAACAGCAGGAGTAGGAGCAGCGGCTGGCCGACTGACTAACACAAAATTACTTTTAGGTAAGACAAGTAGTCTCACAACATATTTGTTTTTTGCAAGTGATGTTTTTAATCACAAATCAAAACATTTACGTTTGAGATAACCCATGACATGTTACTGCACAGTCATGCTAATGTCACATTAAGTAAAAGTAAAGCCATATGTGATAATGCACAAAGGGGAAAGTTGTGCAATGTACATGTTCACTTTTTGCGGTGGAGGCTAGGTGCAGGGCGGTGTTCAGATTCCATGCTCTCCATCATAGGTGTAGTACCAGCATGTCTTCCACTTCTGCACTGCGTGAGTTGTGAAGTTGGAGTGGGGTTGTTGCAACTGCTGCTGGAGGTGTCCTCACCGTCTGCAGAAGCCATTAGGGCACTGGCACCAGAGTTGGCAGTTCGTAAAATTTCAACAGAAGAAATAGCCTTATCCAGGCGTTTGGCAATATTTTGAGTGCATTCACTCATCTCCCTCTGCATGTTGATGCTGCGCCTGGTAAAGTTACATGTAACTGTACATAGGCGGTTAATGGCCTTTGTATAACCATGCATTCTTCCATGTGCATGGTGAGCAGCCCTGTTCCTAGTTGTTTCTGTGCATTAAAGTGTCATGCACAGTCTGTCAATTGCGTATCCAAAACAACAAGGGCACCCATCCGAGTCAGCACAGGACCTCGGGGAACATATTTTTACAACAACAGTGGTCCCATGCAAAAAAGATGAGAGGAAACAATAAATATAGACACAATGGAAACTATATTGAGTAGTAGGACTTGTCCAGCCGGACAGAGGTCAAGAATTTTTACTATAATCTTGATAAGTCACATAAAATACCTTCAACAATTCTTTAGAGTAGGGCACAAGCCTGTACCCTTACGCTTACAAATTGGCAAGGTGAAGAGGTAGTGGAGGGACAGAAAAGAATATTTAGGCAGAAGTAAGCGATTTCTGTAAATAAAGCAGTAACAGAAATTCAGTTCACACCATTACAAGCATATCACATTCTGTATACATTTTATAGTATATGGTGTTTCAACAAGTCGACGGTGTTTCGATCCCATTTACAAAATCAAAGGTATTTTATGTGACTTATCAAGTGTATAGTAAAAATTCTTGACCTCTGTCCGGCTGGACAAGTCATACTACTCAATATAGTTTCCATTGTGTCTATATTCCAGTCTGTCAATTGCAGCTGCCATAGACTTCATGCCCTCACCCATGTTTTGTTGGTTATTGATCAGTTTTGAGAGCTGTTTATTAATTGACTGTAGGGCCTTATGTTGCAGACGCTGCACATGAAGCATATCCTGCTCTAAACCAGCAAAGACTGTGGGTGTTTCTGGATGAACACTGCTGCTCCTGGATCTATCCAAACTATATGTATATGGTCGCCTTTGTGTTTGTTGTTGGACTTGGCCATCAACAGGGACCACTGTATCAAGGCAACTGCCTCTTATATCCCCTAGAAGGTCAAGGTCATCTTCCAAAGGAGGCAGAGGGGCCACATTTCTGCGCTTCCTGCGCACAATTGGAGTTGACACATTCTCATCACTACTTTCTCCTTCTGCCCCAGAGCCAACATGGAGTGGTGATTCATAGCTCTTTGTGTGATCCCTTGATTCCCTTTATTGTGCTAAGGATGTAGAGTGAGACATATGAGTTTGTGTTTTGCTGTACAACTTGGGACAAAGAAAGCTATTTGATTTCAAAATCTGACATTATTCTCACTCTAATTCTGACTACCAACAACACCATAATGTGGGCCTTTGTTTCATTGATGTAAGATTAAAAATATCCTTGAAAAACGACAACTCCCATGATGCATTTCTATATGTATGTTAAGCAGTGTACCAGGACTCAGAAATTCCTTGCACTAAGTAAATGTATCAGAACTGTGTACATGCATTACCCACTAATTTAGGTCTTCCTCACATGCATCTTGCCTTGTGCACTTGGTGTAGGGTCAGAGCTGTCAATATCAGCCACTCCACTAATACTCTCAGGCAGGAGAGTGGCCTCCACAAGTTCTTCGTGTGGTGTAGGTTGATCTGCTGTGGAAGTTCCACCTCCAGTTTTGTGTGCCTCCTTTATCCTTTCAGCCACCCTTTCTTTTGATCTTTGGCACATGTCGTACCATCTTTTCCTCAGTTCTTCTATGGTACGGTTGGTGACTCCCACTCCCCACTGGGTGCCGCTCGTACTGAGGTTCTTACCGAGTGTTCAAGCACAGCCTGCTTCACGCTACAGGAGTAGCTTTCATCTGCCCAAAACATCGTGATTTCAGAGGGAGGAGGAGACCTTCGCGAGGCCGCAGAGGAGGTGAGAGGCGCGGCCCCGGGACTGCGAGGAACAGCGTCAAGTCCATCAGCTGTTTCCTCTTCCCGCGTGAGCCGCGCCCCATCCCAGTGCCCGCCCCCATCAAAGACTTCAAAACCTCTCGCGGCCCCCGCTGCGCGGGCGCCGCTCGTACTGAGGTTCTTACCGAGTGTTCAAGCACAGCCTGCTTCAAGCTACAGGAGTAGCTTTCATCTGCCCAAAACATCGTGATTTCAGAGGGAGGAGGAGACCTTCGTGAGGCCGCAGAGGAGGTGAGAGGCGCGGCCCCGGGACTGCGAGGAACAGCGTCAAGTCCATCAGCTGTTTCCTCTTCCCGCGTGAGCCGCGCCCCATCCCAGTGCCCGCCCCCATCAAAGACTTCAAAACCTCTCGCGGCCCCCGCTGCGCGGGGGCCGCTCGTACTGAGGTTCTTACCGAGTGTTCAAGCACAGCCTGCTTCACGCTACAGGAGTAGCTTTCATCTGCCCAAAACATCGTGATTTCAGAGGGAGGAGGAGACCTTCGCGAGGCCGCAGAGGAGGTGAGAGGCGCGGCCCCGGGACTGCGAGGAACAGCGTCAAGTCCATCAGCTGTTTCCTCTTCCCGCGTGAGCCGCGCCCCCTCCCAGTGCCACGCCCCCTTTCACTCCACACTGATTTAAACGAGGCCAGCAACGCGCATCGCGGGACGCGCGCAGGTCGCAGCCCGGGGCGAAGCCCGGGCAAAGGGCGGGCCCGTTTAAGCCCGTTCAAGCCTGGGCAAGTCTGGTCCGGGCCAACCCATTTTCATCCCCACTTATACATTGCTATCCACATTGCATCTTGGTCCCGATTTGATCACAATACCTAAGATTACATCTGTCATACAGCGCCACTATGACAACCAGGGCAATGAGAAATAAAACGGCACAAGGAGCGGGTCCGATAATTGGGCCGATTGACCAATTTATCAATAAAGCTAATGACGCGATCAACCAGGGGATAGTACTCCTAGAAAGACGCGTCTCCCAGAACCTCGCAGCAGCACGAAGATCCTCAATGGGCCTTTTGGCCCTAGCCAAAACACCTACTCAACAGGAAACAAATGTCCCATTATTGCGCGAAACCCGTGCTGAACTCCACACCATACCAACAAGTGTTGACCTATCTGTCACCCATTTATCACTTGGAGAAGATACCCTGGACGACCTTGAAAAAACACCTACTTTGGTGATTAGCCCCACCCAAATAACCCAAATTCCCCTGCTAACCCTGACTGGGTCACAATCCTTAACCCAGTCCCCACTTCCAGTAGTAGTTTCTCCACCAAAAATCAACAAGGAGATAAGGGAGGGTCCTCTTCCTAACCAGGACAGCACAAGACCAGCAGTCAAGAATAAGATCAAGCAAAAAAATCTACCAAGGCGCACAAGGTCCAAAAAGACGCCCGGCAATAACTACCGGAATAACGCAAGCCACTCATCATCGGTTAACGCGGATGACCCCTCTGATTCAGCTGTACCGTCTGATGACGTCCATAGGGGTCACGGCGCTGCCAACTCAAACTATCTTGAGCTTAACTCACAAGTACTAGATATAATCAAGGACCTTATAAAAACTCAATTAACACCAATAGAGCGAACCCTAAACAATATCGAAAAACAGATGGCAAGACTAATCAATAATACTAGTCATCTTACACCACCCACTACCACTTTAGCTTCTTTGGCTCCCACAACTGCCACCCATTCTAAGACAGGTACAGTAAAGAAACCCACACCTACGCCAATAACTCTCCCGAAACAGAATCCCCATAGCAATAGTGCAACCGTTGCAAACAAACCCTCAACGTCTAACACTACATCACTTACTACTAACACAAACACCCAATCAGCCAATGCACAACCGGCGAGCATCCATGTACCATCTCAAAAAGGACCACAGAAATCAACACAGAAACCCGCACAACTTAATCAGTCTAACGCAAAATCTCAGCAACCAAAGATACCATACGAACAACCATATAAGTCTAGACAGATACCGGCACGCATCACCCTTCCACCCGAATGCGGAGCCTACGTTCTTGTATTGGTAAACGTACCAACACTTAAACAAGAACAGAGTGAAACAACATCATCCCTGAAAAACAAGGTACTCCATTGGTTAAGCCTGAACTGCAACTTCCCAATAGAATGTGCAGGGGAAATTTCCCATACGCAAAGAGTAGGCTGGATAGGCCCCTTACGTAAAAAATTCGAGGGGGATTGTGTAGCTATCACCTTCAGAAACCCCCAGTGGGCCGAAAAGACACTAGCTAAGGCACCACCACCCTCCACATTGGAATTCAATACAACCCTTCTCCCATTGGGCTATTTCTATAGGCATTTACTAAATACAAACAACAATATTCCGCCTGCCTCTATGAATCCTTTCCCAGAAAGATCTTACCCCTCCACCTCTTACCCTCCCATTTCCTACCAGAATTCTAAGTTCCTATACCCAACAGGCTCGGTACAGTGGCATCAGAGCCAAACGCCCATACCGCCACCTACCCATCCTTATCTCTCCGAAACCCCCCATTAAGAGAATGGAGATAATCGATGGAGACAAGCAGCCCCCCCACTAGCTACTCCTTTTAATATTCCAACATTCAATAGATTTAATGCTCTCTCCGGCTTAGATTTTAACGATTGACTTCCCAATTCTTATTCCACCAGGGAACTCTCACAATCAGTCAAATCGGACCTAACCTCATCACTTAACTCACGCCCTATCCTTGTATCAACTCCAACGCACTTGCCTCTAACTCTCACTAATCCCAACTGTTCAAAAACTAATCACGAAGTTATCACAACTGTAACATCGGCCCCAATTAACCGGGAAGCCGCTGAACGGTGGGCTAACATAGGCAATTCTGTTGACCCTACCTCAGATACTTTGCAGATTCATTTTACTTTCTGGAACATCGCAGGTCTTTCGGCAAAGAAGAGTGACCCCGATTTTCTGAGCCAGATCAATTTGAGCGGTTGTATCTGCCTTCAGGAGACGTGGGCCATAAGGCCAATACACATACTAGGCTTTAAAACTTTCTGGTCACCTGCGACGAAATCAACCTCTGGCAGAAATAGCGGAGGCTTAGCTACCTATATTAAAAACACCCTTCCCGTGGATGAGATAATCCCCTTAAGCTTAGACACAAATTTTCAGATCATAGCGGTAAAGGTCACCAAACAAAGACTATACTTCATTATAAACTTCTACAACAACCTCTCTCATTCTGACATGAGTACGCTACTCCCAGAGATCTCCGCAATATTACAAGAGCAACGAACTAAACAAATCAAAAAGACATGCACAACAATCTGGGGAGGAGATTTTAATCTTCATCTATGCAGCAATAGCGATAACAATAAATGCGGTATTAGTGACGAGGCTGACACAAACCTTACGCACTTTACACATTCTAATGTGGGGGAAATAATGAATGAAATCATGGCTGAACTAGAACTAAGTTTCGCTAATGAAATAAAGAATCCACCTGTTCAATTCCAGCCCACATTCAACGGAAGAGGTCTAATAAGCCTAATTGATTTTATACTGATCTCACCACCCATAGGATTCACCGTAGAAGACTTCAAGGTCCTTAGTAATCCTCTAAGTGACCATTTTCCCATCACTATGGTTCTTGCTGAAATAATAATGAACAAACCATATGACATTCTGACCGCTCTAAATCAAAGTGATCTAGAACTAGGCTCTCTGAATGGCTTTACATTGAAGTGGGGCAATATTGACAAAGAAGCAACAAAAAAAAAATAGTCACAAATAACCAAACGGATATCATAAACTGCTTGGACCCCACCACACAACCTAGCGAAACCATAGTAAGCTTCCTGTCAATTACAACAAGCATACAAAAAGAACTAACCAAAAAGCACAAACAAAGGCCCCAGCCAAAGAAAGGATGGTTCGATTCAGCATGCACCAAAGCATCTACACGCCTAAAGGAAGCTCTGAATAGTGATCATAGGGACAGAGTCGAAATCATCAGACTCAGAAAGGAGTACACAGCTGCCTTAAACAATAGGAAAAAAGAAGTAAAAGCTGAACTATGGTCAAAACTGATTCAAAGCTCGGAACTAAATAATAGTGCATTGTTCTGGCAGATAGTTCGTTCCCCATTCTTAACAGAGAAAGCCAACTCTCCATCAATTGATGTAGCCATAAGTCAACACGAATGGGTGAGCTATTTTACTAAAGTCTTTGCGAAAGATTCGACTGAAGACACAGACCAGCCTGAAATTCTGCCACACATTGCCTATCCGTTAAATCTTCACTTTTCCCACGAAGAGGTCCAAAAAGCCCTAAAATCCTCAAAATCAGCTAAAGCACCAGGCCCGGATGGTGTTCCGGTTGACGTTTTTAAACACCTCCCAGATCTCTGGACCCCTTTACTAACCAACGTCCTGAATGCCACCATTGAAGTAGGCATTTTGGAGACTTGGAAAACATCAACGTTGGTACCTATTTTTAAGAAAGGAGATCTAAACAGTTCAACATGCTACAGGCCGATCTCCCTCCTGGACTCACTAGGCAAGATGGCAGGACGAATTCTCCTCGACCGCCTCCAGGAGTGGGCCACCGACCACAAAATTATCTCAGACCTACAATATGGCTTCCGGGAGGGACTAGGAACAGTTGATCAGGCCCTAAACCTGTCCCTACTGGCGGGCAAATATCTGGAAGCTAAAGGGTCTTCTTTCCATATGGCATACGTCGATCTCTCCGCAGCGTTTGATTGCGTGGCACACTCAACGCTGTGGAGTACAATCCTGAAAATGGGAGTTCCTACGCCAATTGTGGATTTTCTTCGTGAATTGTATACAGGTACCACAGGTAGGGTAAGATTCGGGACAAAGGGTGAGCTTACTAACTCCTTTAGGGTGGAAAAGGGGGTCAGGCAGGGGTGCGTACTGGCCCCCTTCCTATTCTCCCTCTATACGAATGGCTTGGAGGCTGCCATGCTACAAGGCAGCAAGGACCTCCCGTTAACAGCTCGCCGGCAGATACCAGCACTCCTATATGCCGACGATGCTGTTATTTTGGCAAGAACACCAAATGAACTACAAATGGCCTTGAACAGATACTGTGACTTTATGGCAAGTCTAAATCTGAAACTAAACGCAAAAAAAACGTACACAATGCACGCAGGGGAGAAAAGAAATGCAAAATATAGGAAGCTATTGGTACAGGGCGAACATCTGGATAGGACTAAAACCTATCCCTACTTAGGGATCGTCATTGACGAAAAATTCAAATGGACCCCAGCTATTAACGCAAGAAAATTGGTATTCCTCCGAGAGACATCTTCGCTAAAAACCTTCTCGCAGAGATTGGGGCAGAGACCAATTAAAGAACTAGTGCAAATATATAATTCAAAATGTGTAAGCACATCAACATATGGGGCGGGGATCTGGGGCTTTATAAACGTGGTAGAAAGGAAAGAGAGGGGCTCTTAATAACCCAAAGGGAAATAGAGCACCAATATACTTGAAAAGTAAAACAAAGGATTTCCCTATGGGAGATATTGTTTCCTGCTCCTAAATCAGGACTCAAACTGTCAAACACAATTCATACCATTCATATTTGTGGAACGGGAGAACACTCACCAGAAAGGAAAACCACCCAGTCTAATTGTACTATAATATGTATACACTTTATTCTAAAATATACAGAAATTTCAATGAGTCATAAATTAAAAAACATAAAAAACACAATGAAATACACAATTAAAAACCACCTAATGTGGACGTGGAGAAGTTGAAAAGAGACACTTATATCTGTCTTTGATCTGTCATTTCAGGCCCTCATTTGTCAACACTAAGAGGAATAATATTCCTTTGGGTCAGTTAGATTGTTGGCAATGCCGAATATGACTGTGAAGTTGGCGTCGACGCGTTTCGGAAGCTTAAAAAATGATAATGGCTTCCTTCCTCAGGACAGTTTGTTTATGTATTCTCCACAAGTTGATATCAAACCGTAATGGTTGCTATTTCCATAGAGAGGCTACCAAATATATAGTAATCCTCTGTTTCTCGTCTGTAACAGTCACCCGGGTTTTCACTCTCCTGTCTCGGTGTGCGGATAGGTGCTTTTATCGAGACACTCGTCTGTTTAAAAATTCAGTCTGTATTGGGCTCTGCGCGGTCCTTATAACTCGCACAAGGCGGCGTTTTTAAATTTCGGGTCTCACATCTATTCCGAGTACTGTTCTTTACCGACGTATGTGGATCAACTTCCCTAAATGGGGTTCTTGTCCAGCAACCGGGTAGAGTAATGCACGTGGCTAATGTAGGCGCACGGCTGGCTTTCCCGGTGCTGTTTTTCGTGGCGTCTCTTGAATCACCGCTGCGGTAATGATTTTCCGCAGCGGTGATAGATGTATCGGAATAGATGTGAGACCCGAAATTTAAAAACGCCGCCTTATGAATGGTATGAATTGTGTTTGACAGTTTGAGTCCTGATTTAGGAGCAGGAAACAATATCTCCCATAGGGAAATCCTTTGTTTTACTTTTCAAGCTTTATAAACGTGGACTCAATACAAAGAATAGAGAACTCTTTCCTTAGATATCTGTTGGCGGTGCCTAAAACTTGTTCCACCTATGCCTGCCACACTGAGCTGGGCATTGATTACATCACAGACATTATAAAATTGCAACCAATAATGCTGTGGCGCAGAATATGGGCTACCGAGCAATGCCATTTGACCAGGACGATTTTTCAAGACATATTAACGTTAGACTATTCTAAGAAGATCAAATGGCTGACATATGTCAAAGCGTTACTAACAGATCTTGGATACAGGAAGTACTTTGACCATCCATCGCTGATAAAGGAAATCCCAAAAAAGAACTTAAAAAGGGAGTGTTTAATTCATCTACGTCAGCTACGCTTATTATCCGAGGTCCATAAGCCATCAGTCCAACACTCCTTACTAGTCCAGACTGTGTTTACTGCTGAACCCTACTTGAATTTTAAAATAACACAGTTCGAAAGAATGCTGCTTACCCGTTTTAGACTCGACCTGTTCCATTTATTAGTTGCATTTCCCGAGCAAAATGTCAGGACACCTACCCTTCCTATGTGCCCTTGTGATTTGGTGTCCCCACAATCAACGATACACACAATGCTATTCTGCAAATTCTTTATTGAGCCCCGGAAACGTTGGATACTGCCTATTTTGAAGTTCTGGGGTTTTCGTCAATGTCGCCCAGCGTATCTGGCATTACAGCATCTTGAAAATGAAAATTATGCTAAAGCGATTGTACTTTACCTCAAATTTTGTATACGCCATCGCACAAATTTATAAGCACGAACAACATTGCTATTTTGCATTAACGAAGGAACTGAGATAATAGAAAAACTGTACGTCACCGCACATGTCGTAAAAACTTGCGCAAACGGAACCGAGAAGCACCTGTCACTTTCATGCCTTCTTTTAAACAAAATGTACACTTAACAGCTTTTAACTTTTTCTGATAAACTTGTAACTGTGATTTTTTTCTCCCTGAACTTTTATGGTGTTTTTATAAAACTACCGAATAAAGTTGATATTGAATTGTAATTGAATTGACTCCCACTGCATTCACGTTTTGCTGTATATCCAGCTAGATCTCTATTTTTCTGGATTCAGGTACTTTTAATGCTTTTTTTCTAAAAAGCAGTTCGTGGCTGCACACCATCTCCTCAATGAAGAATTCCTGCTCCTTTTCTGAAAACTTATGTTTTCTTTTTCTTTTTTCACCAGCCATTCCCTCCTGTGTGCTCTGGGACTCCATTTCACAGCAATCAAGTCTGTTCAGCCTCCAAACACTCTTCCAACTGCCACTGGGTGTGGCTCAGGCAAGCAGGTGCAGGTAATCACTCCGTCTTCCAGATTGTGATATCAACAACCTGCTCCTGCTTTGCAGATTTCCGTTTTTAGCTTTTTCTTAATTTGTGAATTTCGCAATTTAAGAAATCGCAAAGGATTCTGAGATTTTTTAGCGATTAATGGCAAATTTCTACATACATCCCGTTTTGCGAATCTGCAATTGCGAATCGCAAAATATCGCAATTACAGATTCTCAAAACCAAATCTTGATACATCTGCTCCTATGAGTCTCATGTCGATCATTTGTACATGCTTTCACAACGTACTGTTATTGTAGGTGTCTGGGCTCAAATGAAGAGACTTTGGGCGGGTAAAAGTAAAGTCGGCCATTATAATTAGATAATGAAGCAAAGCTGTTTGAATAAAACAAAGAACTAATGACTTGCTTTCAATTCATGCAATATTTAGTTATTCTTATATTTGGAAAATTATCTTGGTCAGGATAGAAAAAACAGTAACTCCAGCGAAATCTGGTTTACGGTTCTACAAGACTTAGGCACATAGTTAGCCTTGAGTTTGCAATCTCTAGAGAGAACATTAAGTTAAATTTAGAACGCTGAAGGGTTGAGAGCTCCACTGAAGACAATGAAGAAGCTACAGGCTTATAGAGGCTGGGATGAGCCCTGAGCTCTGACATTCCAAATTTTGTCTTCATATTTCTCTTTTTTTAAAATTTAGAACGTTATACCCTTGGAGCAGTGGTTCCCAAACTTTTTTGACCATTGGCTCCCTTGACCTAATTGGCAGTTGGCCGTGGCTCCCCACCATTTATATACTCGCGCACCGGGGTGCCGCTGCGCACCCTTTGGGAACCACTGGTCTACATGAAGAATCAAGCCTAGCCGTGATGAAGGAAGATTCATAGAGTAGCCATCACTATCATAAAAATGTATTTGCAACCACTCTGCCATGCACCCTTCTCTCCTCTGCTGTGCACCCTTCTCCCCTCCTCCTTACACCCTTCTCTACCTTGTACCCTTCTCCTCTCTGCCTTTCACCCTTCTCCCCTCTGCCTTGCACCCTTCTCCTCTCTGCCTTGCACCCTTCTCCTCTCTGCCTTGCAAGCTTGCACCCTTCTCCTCTCTGCCTGGAACCCTTCTCCTCTCTGCCTTGCATCCTTCTCCTCTTTGACTTGCACCCTTCTCCCCTCTACCTTGCACCCTTCTCCCCTCTGCCTTGCACCCTTCTCCCCTCTGCCTTGCACCCTTCTCCCCTCTGCCTTGCACCCTTCTCCCCTCTGCCTTGCACCCTTCTCCCCTCTACCTTGCACCCTTCTCCCCTTGGCCTTGCACCTTTCTCCTCTCTGCCTTGCACCCTTCTCCTCTCTACCATGCACCCTTCTCCTCTCTGCCTTGGACCCTTCTCCCCTCTGCCTTGCACCCTCCTCGGCCACCCCATTCCACCCTTCCCACCCAATGGAGGGGGCTGCCACCTGGAACAATGGCCCCATTTCAAAAACATGATGGACTCCTCGTGCCTAAAAATGAATGTGTCCGTCTGTAACACAACTGGTGCTAATGTAAATCGCTCTGATGCCTTCGGGTGGAGTTGCGCTATATAAAACTGCAAAGAAATACTTGGTAGGGGGCCTTGTGCTGCTTTTGGGGAGCATTGAATCAGATGACGTAGTAAAATTACAAAAAGCACTGTGCAAGATGCTTTTCACATCACCATAAATTCGTAAACAGCCTCTGAAGACGTATAACCAGTAGGCGCTTTATACAGCGCTATATATGAAGCTCTGCGTGGTCCGCAGTGCGCAGTGTGCCTACATGAAACAGTGGAGACTGGGAGGGATTTATGAGGCCAGGATTGAGGCCTTCGCCCAGGACCATATATGTAGGACGACGAGGCCGCACAAGGGCTTCACAGGAGGACGTCCTCGAGGGAGCAGAGCAGGGACACGAAACTGAAAGACAACACACCACACTCTCCAACATGCAGCAGTCACGAGTAACAACCCCTCAACGAGGAGTGAGGCAAAGACAGAAGCTGGCAGAGTGCGGTTGCATCAGGGCATAAGGCGCCCACCCAACGCTCTCCACCAGGCCCCTGACCCCGCACCCACCCACCCAACGCTCTCCACCAGGCCTCTGACCCTGCACCCACCCACCCAACGCTCTCCACCAGGCCTCTCACCCTGCACGCACCAAATGCTCTCCACCAAGCCCCTGACCCTGCATCCACCCAACGCTCTCCACCAGGCCGCTGACCCTGCACCCACCCAACGCTCTCCACCAGGCCCTTCACCCTGCATCCACCCACCCAACGCTCTCCACCAGGCCTCTGACCCTGCCTGCTTCTGCGGGGGATAAAGGAGATCCTATGGACTCCCCAGACATCCCCTTGGGGGCGGGTGCAGTCACTGACTGTATCCACTTGCAAGAGGATCAAGTTCACCCCTGTGAATGCTGAAAAGTAGTAAAGCCACACAGAAGTGAAAGTTCACCTTCGTTCACAGAGAGTGTGTCCACGGCACCACACTCTTCCTGGCTGTACTGTAGAGACTGCACCCAAGAGCCATGAGGCGCCTAGACGCACTCTCTCCCTCCTCCGAGCAGCGCACTCCTTCAGTGTGTGCTCTTGGTGCCCTTCCAGTGCACTCTCTTCCTCCTCCCAGCAGCGCACTCCTCGAGTGTGTGATCTTGGCGTTCTTTCAGCACATAGATGAGTGAGGACGGAGGCTCTGAGGCCTCTCTGTGGCTTGGCCACCGCCCCCTCACCAGATTAAATAACATAAATATATGCTACAAAAGTAAAACAAATAAAAAAGCTTTAAATCAATAAATACTTAGACTTTAGGGTCGGTTTCATTATTTCCACTCTAAACTAAGCAACAGAAGAGGAAGTGTTGGGTGAGATTCAACTTTTTGACTGCACACTGAGCAACAGTAGGGAAAGAATCGGACTTTAGAGAGGTCATATTTACTATTTCCACTCTAGTCTGAGAAAACAGTTGGGAAAGTATTGAACTTCAGAGGGGTCTGATTTCCTATTCTAATTCCAACCTAAGCAACAGCAGTGAAAGTCTTGGACTTCGGAGGGGTCAAATGTACTATTACCTCTGCAACCAGACACACAGTATGGAAAAGGTTGGACTTTTAATATTCCCACTTCAATGTAAGCAATAGTATGGAAAGTGCTGGAATTTTGAAGTATCATATTTCGTATTCTCTTTCCTATATTAAAAAAAACTAAATATAGTTAAAAATAGCTATATATTGCATCAAATATATTACAAATATATAACATTGTAACATAAGTAAGCATGGGCGGAAAATCCGTTACGCTCGCGGATTTTGCGGATTTTCGGTAAATTCGCAATCCGCGAACGCTCGCGAGTTTACCGAAAATCCGCAAATTCGCACGCAGCGGATTTTTTTTTCTTGGTGATACAATTTTGCGGCGCGCGGCGTTTACTTACCGTCATTCAGCGTTTGCCGAGTTATTTTTCTTGATATTTTGCAAGTGCTGCGCCATTTTGGATCTTGCTGCGGGATCCCGCGGGAATTTGGCGAGCGCGATTACGTAATCGCGGCTTGCCAACTTGCACAGCGAGAGTTTGTCAACGCGAGTACGCCGTGATCACGTATCGCGGTACTTCGCAATTGCTAGCTTCGAGATGCGGCGAGCAGCAACAATCTTGCACTCGCGAAAATACAAAATTTGCAATTCTGCACAAGAAATCCACCAGCAAGCAGCATAAACCTTCTGGAAATGATGATTTTTATCTGAATAACTCCTCAGGTTGACATTTGCCTGCACTTTTTTTGCGAGGAGTCCATTTTGGGGAGGGGGGGGGTGGGAGGAAGGAAGTGCCCCACAGTCTTCAACTTCCTGTTCCTGTCCAGCAGGCTCCTCCCAGTGCTTTGTCCATCTCCTGGTCACTTTTCATTTGGATCTGGAGCTGGAAGGATTACTTTTTGTGGATGCTGCTGGATATTTGGATTTGAGGCCTTTTTGACTTTCTTTGGATCACTTTTGGATTAGAAATTTCACAAGTAAGTTTGTTTGGGGCATTACAGTTGCTGCAACTACAAGTTTGGAATTTTCGATGTTTGGGCTGTTTTGGGGCCTTTTGCCCAGGGGTACTCAGTGGTGGGTGCGCTGAGTCTTTCTGTGGGGTGTTTTGAATTTAAACATCATGGAGGGGCTGGATGGCTTGGGATTGTGCTGATTTTTCTGTGATTTTCGTTTTTTTGGCCTGGTGTGGCCTTTTCACCAGGGGTAGTGAGTGTTGCATGGGCCTAGTCTTTCTGTGGGTTTTCTTGAATTTAAACATCATGGATGGGCTGGATGGCTTGGGATTGTGCTGATTTTTCTGTGATTTTCGTTTTTTTGGCCTGTTGTGGACAGGCCATGTGGTTGGGGGCCATTTTGAGTGCTGCTACAGGCCCTGGCCATGTGCTGTGAGGGAGGGGGCCATTTTGAATGCAGGCAGTGTTCTCAGGCCTGCACCCATTTTGCCTAGCTTTCATCCATTATGCCCAGGGGTAGTGAGTGGTGCATGGGCCTAGTCTTTCTGTGGGTTGTCTTGAATTTAAACATCATGGAGGGGCTGGATGGCTTGGGATTGTGCTGATTTTTCTGTGATTTTCGTTTTTTTGGCCTGTTGTGGACAGGCCATGTGGGTGGGGGCCATTTTGAGTGCTGCTACAGGCCCTAGCCATGTGCTGTGAGGGAGGGGGCTATTTTGAATGCAGGCAGTGTTCTCAGGCCTGCACCCATTTTGCCTAGCTTTCATCCATTATGCCCAGGGGTAGTGAGTGGTGCATGGGCCTAGTCTTTCTGTGGGTTGTCTTGAATTTAAACATCATGGAGGGGCTGGATGGCTTGGGATTGTGCTGATTTTTCTGTGATTTTCGTTTTTTTGGCCTGTTGTGGCCTTTTCACCAGGGGTAGTGAGTGGTGCACGGGCCTAGTCTTTCTGTGGGTTGCTTTAATTTAAACATCATGGAGGGGCTGGATGGCTTAGGATTGTGCTGATTTTTCTGTGATTCTCGTTTTTTTTGGCCTGTTGTTGTGGCCTTTTCACCAGGGGTAGTGACTAGTGAGTGTTGCATGGGCCTAGTCTTTCTGTGGGGTGTCTTGAATTTAAACATCATGGAGGGCATGGGATTGTGCTGACTTTTCTGGTTTTTGTCGATTTTTTTGGGGTGTATAACTGAACTGATGTTCCTCTGTCTTCCATTGCTTTTAGGTGCACAAGACTCGAGAGAACCACCAGTGCCAGGAAGAAGTCCTGCAGCGGTGTGTGTGTGCAGCATAACGTCACGCGACGTCACGTCTGGCCACAGACAACTCTGCAACTCGTGCAACCGCGGCCTGCTGTTCTGACCTGCTCTGAAGAAGATGGCCCCAAAAAGATTCCTCCGTAGCTCCTCTAGCAAGAAAGTTGCCAGTAAGGAGCAGAAGAAGCAAGTTACCAAGGAGGCTGGTGTGCCGGCCGCCGCGTTTTTTGGGAGTAAAAAAAAAAGTACGCCTGCAGCAGCAACGGGATCTGCTGGGGACCAAGCTGGGAGCAGCACCCCCGCTCCATTGGGCTCAGTGCCTCCACCACCACCACCACGCCAACTTAAGTCAAAGCCCTTGAGTGCTGCACAGGCAGTCAGTGTACTTCTTCAATCACCATCGACCAGTGATGTTGGCTCATCGCAAGAAAGTAGCAGCAATGTCCCTTAATCAACACAGGTTGTTGTATCTCATCTGACAAGTGTTGAACTATCACAGCCGCAACAACAACCACATGTGCAAGTACAAGCCCAATTACATGTGGAAGGAGAGGCAGCGCAAGGAGATGCGCAAGCAGAGGTGCATGGAGGGTCACAAGTGCCCACAATAGTTGGTCCTCCCAAAGTAGGGGCACATCAGGAAATCGACAATCAAACCGAGGTATCATTTGAGGAAGCCACTCCTCCTGATGATCATTCATTGTCTTCCACATCGCTAGCAAGGAAAAGATCAACGGGGTGTCTACATCTTCTTCAAGCCCACCTCCTTCTGATTATATGGATCAAACTTGGGAACCACCACTGCGGTCTGAGAGTGAGGCACACCATGATCTGACAAAGGTACCTAAGCGTAAAAGGAAGGCCGTCGAAAAACTCATAGCTATGGAGTGTGATGAGGCTGAACAAGAAGTGACGGATACTGCTGCTGATGAAGCCTCTCACGACAACGAGCCCGTCATCATAAAGGTCACTGCAGCCCCAGCGGGCATGCAGCAAAAAGACATATTGACCCTAGCCCGAGAAGCTGCTGAGCGTGATGATGTTGTCAACGAGGAGGCAATGGAAGAAACACCACAATCATTGGAGTTAACTAGTACACCAACACCTACCACTTCCATATTTCTTAGTCGCTAGAAGGAGCTCCATCCACCTCGACCTCAATTAGTGGTGGTGAAAGTGCAAAACGTACTGAAGTTCGGCAATCCATATCCTCCACTTCATCTGGCATTAGCAGCAGGACCACCACCACCAGTATCGCCGCCTCCTCCGGCCCCCAAAGACATTTCAAGTCCGCAGTTTGGGACTTCTTTAGTGTTTCCACAAAAAAGGAAAACCTCGCCATTTGTAGCATTTGTAAGTTGGCAGTTAGTCGTGGTAAGTTTGGTTCCAACTATGGTACCGGAGGCCAGAGAGGTCATCTTGAAAGAAAGCACGCTGTCCAATGGTTTGCGCACCTACAGGTGATCAAGGAAGCCCGAATTGCACGTAATGCTGTTTCATCTGATGATGATGAGGAGGAAGAAGACGTGTCAAACACTTCACTTACACCCAGTACCCCTGTCAGCAGCACACCCCATGTGAGCCACACTAAGAGTGTGGTAGAGAGTGAGACACCAATGCCCAAAAGTTCATCAGCGAGCATAACTGGGTCGAAGATATCATCATCATCCCGTAAATGCTTGGTCCAGGGCAACATTAAAAAGATGTTGTTTACAGAAGCGCAATATGAACGCAACCACCCACTAACATGTCTGTATAACACTAAGCTGGCTAAAATACTAGCTCTGGACCTTCTCCCTTTTTCTTTTGTAGAAGGGGTTGGTTTTCTAGAATTAGTGGCAGCGCTGTGCCCTAAATAGCCAGTTTTATTTTGCCAGAGTTGTGGTTCCAGCACTACATGAAGATGTGCTGGAGGTGATTGGGGCAGCTTTGCAGAAGAGTGCTGTTCACACTATACATCTGACAACAGACATGTGGACCAGTGGCGCAGGCGCTGATTACATGTGCATCACTGCACACTGGGTCTCTTTTTCAGGGGTTAAAGCAAAGCTAAACGCAGGTGTTGACCCGGACCAAGTTTTCAAAGCTGCTCGGAAACATGCAACACTAGCCATGTTTGGTTTGGAGAAACGTCACACAGCACAAAACATTTTGGATGAGTTTAACACAAAGGTCCTTGACTGGCTGTCCCCAAAAAAATGCCAGATTGGTTATGTTTCCACGGATAATGGCGCCAATGTAGTTAAGGCCATGGAGCTGGGTCAGTATTTCAGAGTGCCGTGTTTGGCGCACTGTATAAACCTGGTTGTCAAAAAATTCTTGAGTGATAAAGAGAGTCCAGCGTACGAGGTAGTGGAGACCTGCCGAAAAATGTGCAACCATTTCAGCCATTCTGTTAAGGCCCGGAAGCATTTGAGGAGCCTGCTACATGACCGTCGACTGCCAGTGAAAGCACTCATCCAGGAGGTGGCAACACGTTGGAACTCAACCTTCTATATGCTTGAGCGTCTGTATGAGCAGTATACGGTACTCGATCAATATTTCTTAACACAGGGTACAGCTCAGAAGGACCTGAGGATGGGTGCGGAGCAATGGCACATAGTTAAAAGCCTGACAAGCATGCTTCGTCCTTTTGAGGTCTTCACGCGTGCAGTCAGCAGGGAGGACTGTAATTTGGGAAAAGCTATCTCATTGTTGTACATCCTGGAGCACCAACTGAAGGAGGTGTGTTCTGTGTTTCAAAAAGATGAAAAAAACAAAGACCCTTTTGTTTTGGCAGAGAAATTTTTAGAGCGCCTACGTGGTGATGAACGTCTTAAAATGATCCACTCAGAACAGCATTACATTTGTGCTACTATTCTGGATTCACGCTACAAAAAGGCGCTGGCAGGCCAAGCATTCTTTCCTTTTGACGATGAACATGTTCCAAAGTACAAACGTTGGCTAGCCTTGTCAGCCAAGAGGTTTGAAAGAGAACGGCAGAAAATTGAAGGAAAAGGCAGTACATCAGCATCAGCAGGCCATCCCCAGTCAAAACAATCCACTTCTGCACCTGTGGCTGTGGCACAAGTGACCTCTCAGCCGTTAAAGACACCGGCAACTGGATCATCTGCACCAGACACAACAGAAACATTGGAGGCTGAAGAGGATTGGCTAGCTCGGCTTGGGTTTGGTTCTCAAAAGGTCACAGGCACAGCAACAGCTAAGCAAAGTGGAGGAACCTTGGATGAGGACCTTGAGTTGATGGTGAAGGACTATCTGAATGACTCAACAGAGGTCTATGTTAATGCTGACCCATTGGCGTATTAGCATGGGAAAAAAGAATTGTGGCCACAGCTCTCCAACCTGGCTTTAAACTACTTGTCTTGCCCACTCGCAAGCGTGTCTTCTGAACGTGTTTTCAGTGCTGCTGGTGCCATTGTAACTCCCAAACGGAGCCGCCTCTTGCCCAAAAATGTGGAGAGGTTAACAATGATCAAGATGAATCAGCACCTCATACCACCAGATTACAGAGTACGAGAAAGCGCGCCGGATGAAGACGAGGTGGACAGCAACGTAGATGAGGGAATTGCTACTCTGTCAGGTGATACTGAGCTCACCCTGCCTGAATTCGCAGAGTATGAAGACGAAGCCTTATTCTTATTCCTGGACCTTAACACCGAGCCCTGAAAATGAGACAATGAATCAATAACTTTCTTTTTCGTCCTTATTCAATTTCATTCCTGTGTGTCTGTCTTTCTTTGTTGTGCACAGTTAATATAATTCAAACTTTAATCACCTACTCACAAAAACAAGCCCATCAGCAGAACTGTCTTCACTTGTTTGCTTATTGACTTGAAGGTGTCGCAGTCTGCATTCCTCAGGTTCACAAGTTCAGAAGAACATGCTCCTCTATCCTCCTCCTCCAGACTCCTATTTCCATCAAAGCAGAGGGCTGGATTACGCCCAATGAAGAAAGACTCAGCACTTTTGGGGGTGTTCTACTTCTTTGCGGGTGAGTTGACGGCTCTGGGGCCATTGCTGGGAAGCTCTAATACCGGATAAAAGTGGTTTGGACCAAATCGGAGGCTGAAATTTTTTTGTGTTTTTGCTGACTTGCTTGCCTTTGAGGAGCTCTTTGGGGGAGTTTCGGGTGTTTGTGGGTGAGTTTCGGGGTCTGGGAGCACTGCTGGGACAGTCTAATCTTGATTGCATTTGCTTTTCAGGAAATCCGTGGTGGTAAACCGGAGTTATGGCCTAGCTACACAGCGCGTTTGGACCGAAGGCCGAGAAATATTGTAAGTGTGAGATTTTGCTTTTGGGCTGTTTGGGGGTGTTGTGCTTTTTGGCGGGTGGGTTGGCAGGTCTTGGGGCATTCCTGGGAAGGTCTAATACCGGATAGAAGTGGTTGGGACAAAATCCATAAGGAAAACCCTTTTGGCACTTTTTGTAACTTAGGGTTCGTTAGGGTTAGCCCTAGCAGCAGGATTGCATGTGTTTTGGGGTGTTCTAGATTTTTGCAACTGAGTTCTGGGGTCTTAGAGCACTCGTGAGAATGTTTAATTTTGGTT
The DNA here is from genome assembly GCF_964263255.1 of Lissotriton vulgaris. Classification (NCBI taxonomy): domain Eukaryota; kingdom Metazoa; phylum Chordata; class Amphibia; order Caudata; family Salamandridae; genus Lissotriton; species Lissotriton vulgaris. The sequence continues at coordinate 41,187 of NW_028250196.1, forward strand.
GCAAGTCATTTGAAGAAAATCCATGGTAGGAAAGGGGGGATTTGGCATAGTTAAAGAAAGCCTCTGCCACTATTCTTAACTTAGGGCTCGTTAGGGTTAGCACTAGCAGTATTTCTATTGCATGTGTTTGGGTGGGGGGGTTTTCGAGTCTTGGAGCGATGCTGGCTATGGATACTTTTGCTTGCTTGCAAGTGGTTTGAATACAATCCACGGTGGGTAAGGGGGTATTTGGTCCTACTTTTACTTTTGAAGTACGTTTTGTCACCAGTTTTCTGCTAGGCCTCGTTTTTTGAGATCTGATTGGGGGTCTTCTACATTTTTGCAACTGGCTTTAGTAAGGGTCTGGGTGGAAGCACTGCTGGGAAGGTCTAATTTTGCTCTAAAACACAGTTTACAGTACACCTAGCTTGAGGGGAAAGATCCGCTACCTTAATTCGCCCATACTTATTTATCCTTGAAAAGGTGACTCAGACAGAGTACGCACTTTCAAAAATGTTGTACTGTCTATTAGGAAAATCAAAGTGTGACTTTTTGCACTACACAGCGTACATACCTTATATTTATTTATCAGTGCTGTTTTACGTTCAATAATTACAGGCCGGGTTTCAGTCTGCAATGGGGAAAAAAGGATAGAGTCAGGCTTCACATTAGCGAGCCGCAATTCAGCATCCGCCAGGCAGGCAGTGTACAGGGTGTCTTCTGGTCACCAACATTGATGGACGAAGCGTCAGCTGGAATGGAGGAGTGCCGCTAATAAGAGGAATTGTTTGCTGCATGCAACTTACTTACCAAATTCAACAGGACTACTACAACAATACAGATACAGTATCCATTATTTTATTCAATGAGTGTGTGTGACTGCATTTCTTGGATCTCTCTCTGCTTCTAAATTGATCCCTATAGCCATTCTATATGTTTTACTTTGGCTATTTTTTTAACCTAATTTAATGTAGCCCTGTACTGTCGCATTCTGGCATTCACGGTTGTCGAAAGTACTACTTACTTTTCTGTAACAATGCATTCAGTAGTGCATGCACTTCCTTTATGTCACGTAAAAGATTTATGGTTAGCTTTGTAACTAAAAATTTCTTTATGTTCAATTATTGTTTGTCCATGCTGTGCTTTTTTTTTTCTCTCAACAAAACCTACCCAAAAAGAAACCCCCATTCCTATCCATTTTACAAACCATAACCCTCTTCCCCCGGGTTGTGTGGTTTTGCTTGATGTGTGACTAACTGACATCAATAATTCCACACACTTGCTGGGGAGGATAAGGTCATAGCAACAGGCTGGTGAAGGAATCCGAGGATATATTCTAGACTTACTCAGCTTCAGTACTATTTCTTGTAGTATTAGCCAATGTCAAAGAAATCCTACGCAAGTACAAGTTATACTATAAATACTTTACCATTTGTTAGGCTACATTGTGGCACTGTTGTAGTCTAGTGTACTGTCACCTGCTATATTCTCTATCGTACCGTTGTAATGCTACAGTAAGGACAAACCAGGTTTCATTTTCTTTTTTTCCATAGCCATGCAACTGCCACTGTGTCACACCACTAGTACCACCACAAGGAGGAGGAAATTTCAGCCACCCTGGATTGCAACCTTAATCGCCATTTCCCGTGGAGCCAGCCCTGGGCCTAGCCCTATTTTCAAACAGAAATTACAGGTAAGATAAGCGTTTGGTTGGAGGTAGTATAATGGAGTATTAGGAGAGACGAGAGATTGGCGGTAGTACTACTAAAGTCCTAGGACTATTCAGGAAAACAAACTTACTGTTAAACCTACACCCACCAGACTCAAAAGCAGTAAAAAACAGGTATGGTCAGATAAAGTTTCAAAAAGTATATCTTTATAGCCCTAACAAAATAATCTCCCGCAAGACCCTCACTAACCCCAACGATTGTCCTTCAAAAGTCACCAAAAACCCAACTCCCAATTCCCACCCCCCAAAAGTCTCTAAAAAAGGGGCAATGGACAGGGTGCTGTTGACTTTGGCAGCCAGGGCATCATGCTCCTTGTGGAGGGTGGCGAGTTCGAAGCGGAGGCCCTCCACCAAGTTCTTATAGTTCAGGACCTCCTGCTCCAGGTAGGACAGTCTGAGGGATAAGCGACGGCGGCGTGCCTTGCAAATCCTGTGGGGGGCAGCTGCTGTCTTTGCTGCTCCGCGGTGGCGTTTGGCTTTGGTAGCCCGGCTCCGTACCGCTGGAGCACTGCGCTGGCTGGCAGCCCGCATGGAGGAGGATGCAGCTGTCCCAGTGGACGTTGTTGTATTACCAGACTGCGTCTCCTCCTCCTCCAGGGCCACCAGCCGCCGATATTCAGCGACAGTGGCATCCAGCCTCCGTTGCCGGGCCATTCGAGCCAGCTCCTTCCTCCTTGATGGTCTCTTGGATTTGGAAGGAGCAACTACATGAAGAAAGAAAGACATAGTCTGTAACCAATGCTCCTTAAGATTAAAACAAAATGATTGAGCAGAAAGTTGTCACAGTACAAGTAGCAAATTGAAAGCACAGTACATAACTATTGAGGACAGTATCTATGTAACCTCCGACTTCTTCATCCTTGCTCTAACATTAGTGGGAGTTTAAGGAACAAATTCTACAAGCACTATGGACTTCCATTACAGTCGACTATGACAGTACACCAGTCTTATTCTTCTTCTTCTCTCTTGTTTAGGAAAATTGGTACGTTATCTTATGCAAGCCGGCATAATGCCAGCGCAGTGAACTTCCACCCGAGAAAAACAGACGCACACCATGGTGACTGAGACAGACTTGCGTTACTGTACCGGTCCAGTACATGCAGGTGGTGAAGCTCTTACTTTTCTATTACGGGTGGCACTGAGAATACTCTGTTAAAAGGGCTACTGCTTAATTAATTTAGCTTTCACCCTACAGTGCAAATGAGTATTAGAAAAGGAAAATGAAGAAGCTAAATAATCTGATTATCTATCACTTCACGTGGGTTGTATTTGATGGCATATGGGATGACTTTAGGTGCTCTGCTTATTATTGAGTGAACAGTGATACACCCACACATGAATGATGTACTACTACTAAACTAAAGTTATTAAGAGAGGTAGGGAGTGTCCACCGTAATAACCGGATATATGCTGTGCTTGCAGTTGCAATACAAACTACTGCTACTATTCATGGTAGTATTTGGACAAAATTACAACTTCTTTTCCTTGCCTTTCCTACACTGGAACGGGGGTGCGGTGTTACATGCTCTTCAAAGTAACACTTAGTTCATCCAGTGACCGTCTACTCTCTCTAGATACACATATGCTATCTAAGAGTCAGATAGTACCATGAATGATTCAGGCATCCATCCATTCAAAGTATATGCACACATACAGTTTCTGTTTCACCCACCCAGGCTGCTCTCCTTCCACCCATCCTTGCTTCATCATTCACCCAGCCATGCACCATACCATATTCTTTCCTTCCCAGCCACCTCGGGGACCAAGCAAACACATATCATTCTTCTTTGCCAGTCATCATTATATTTCTCGTCCTTCCACACTTACTTACACCCTTCTTTCGCTTTTCGTTCATCCCATCCATCAAGTTCATCCCAGATCTGATTGGGATTCTTCTCGCCAAAAACTTCACAGCTAAGTCGAAGTACATTTAGAGGAGGCTACTACCTGGTTGATTTATAATACACCCGTGCAGAAAGCACACTCTGCAGTCTTCAATCTCAATGAGTAAGGAATATATAGCTTACCTCGGCCCGCCACCACCGTGTCATCCCCCACAGAATTGTCCGGCACTTCCACCGCTTGTCCTCCTCGTCCAATGCCACCACCACCTCCGCGCTGGCCCCGCCTCCAGATGTTCCACCTACAAAGTACATTTAATAATGTTAGAATACCCCCCTCACTACTATATAATATTTGGTCTAGGAGGAAGAAAGAAATGTGAAAAAAACAGTACATAATTTAATAATTTGTGACTGTCTACTATAAAGTAAAAATATCCCTTTTTCCAGGGAAGGCTGTTGTCTTGCTGCACTTTTTGGCACAACTGATGAATGCTTGCTTTTTATTATATATATACACGAACCACTTTTTCCCCTAACAGACAGAAGCTTGACTTCTAAGAACACGAGCAGGATCAAGTTCAAACCAGGTGAGAGCTTGGCTCGACCACAAGAAATGTGTCCAATTAATCGTCAGCACTAAGCACTTTTCCATTTCCAGTTAAACGTTTACTTTTATGACAAACTTGATTTTAATAAATGTGTTTACTTTTAATAAAGCTTTTAAACTTAAATAGACTCTGTGGTTTTTGGTCCTCCAGACTAAAGTGGATGAGCTAAAGGTTTTGCAATTTTTGCAAGCATGAGTCCGTGCCTCTGACATCATTGGGGAATAATCATAATCATCGGTGACTTTGGGAGCTAAATGACTCTGCCACACTATCTAGTCAGTAAGGAGATTGGGGGTTCAACTACAAAGTCTGTTATCACTGAGGTATGTGGAAAGTCTAACAGCACCTATTATAATTGATAAGCTAAGCAATGCATTATTTAGTGTCCATAGTTCTGTTTGTGCAGATTTGTCCCTGCAACAGTAGTAGAATGGATTGTCCTCCTATCCAAACCAAAAGTAAAGTAGTATCTTATTCTTTCTTGGTGGTCATTCACCTTTTTATTGTTGGCAATTGTCAAAGCATAAACATTTAGAAGACTTGAAAAGACATTATGGACAATCCCAGAGGACTGCACTCTGTGCATAGAGCTATTGCTGACTAGAATGGGAGTCCAATGGAATTGCCAAATGTGCAATCTTAGTTAGCTACACAGACAGACTAATAAGAATAATCTAGTAATACCACACGGAGTCATAGTCGAGGCAGGATAAGAATTTAGATCCAGTCTACAAGAATATCAAAGACGATTTAGAAAAAAATCGAATGAGGAACGCTGGGAAAAAATAAGTACTCTATATTAAAATTAAAACTTACTGGGGCCAGCAAAGGAGCCCTCGCCTGCCCGATCCTGGCCTGCATCCTCAACAGCATCCTCCTCCTCCTCCTCCTGTGTCCTCCTCTTGCCCCTGGGGGAAGCTGATGTACAACATGAAAGAAAGAAAAACAGAAAACATGGATGATATTTGTCAACCAAATCAAACATTTCAAAAGAACTAACAAAATATTTTGGCGAAATAGCAAATAGACAACTATTCAACGGGATATATTATTGACCAATCTCATGTGGTCTACTACGTTATTAGTATTGCTTGATTTGCGGACCGTCGAATTGTAAACTTCTTATGTAACTCACTATACAAAGTACTAAAAAGGTTTGCCTAGGATTGGCAGGCAGCAGTCCGCAGCACGCGAAGTGACAGCCAAAGTCCAACGTGATTGCAGATCAGCGACAACACTAAAGTTTCCTACTACATTAATCAGTCATTAAAATACTCAAACTATCAATCCACCACCACTATTTCTTCTTATCGCCATGTGTACAAAGGAAGGACTGGACTTGAGTCTGTAGGGGCTGATTTAGAAGCCCCTTGCGGCTCTTTTGATCCATTGTTGTGTGACTTTTGTGACGCAGCGGCAGCACAAAAGAGGCGCAATGGTGCGGCGTATATTAACAACGTGACGCATATGGGAGATGCATCACGTTGTAAAGCCCTGCGCCATCAGGGGGCGTTCCGGCGCAAGGGAGGGCGTTCCTGCGCAGGAACGCATCCTAAAAGTGGCTGAGGGAAATCTACAAGATTTCAATCACTCACTTTAACGACAATGATGCGTGACTCAAACCCTGTGCCTGCTTGAAGCAGACGTACGGCTTGACGCAGCTTTGGGGAGATAGGGCATCCCAGAGCATTGATGGAGCTGCGCCATCGTTGCGACGCAACTCCAGCAATGCGCCGCCCTTACGGCACAGATGCGTAACTCTTTGGTGACGTTTTGGGCCCATGGTGCGCTGCATTGTAAATACGGCGCACCATGGGTGATAGTGGCGTGGCGCACAATTACTGGCGCATCCCTGCTACTTTGCAGGGATGCACCGGTAATTAAACATCTGAACCTTAGTGTGTAGCATTACGCAGTTCTTTAAACTACACTCATACATAATTTCACAGGCCAATGAAATGAACACAAAATCAGAAACAAATAAGCATAGTAGCAACACTACTGAGAAGGAGAGCAGTGCACCTGAAATGCACAGAAGATTTTGAAATATAATATACCTACAATGTAATGAGCAGCATTATTGCTCTTGGTAAAAAAAAAAATTCAATATAATAGCACAGCAGGAGAAAACAGAGTAGTAAAGAAATAGCTACTACTACTACTCACCAAGCCCGGGGATCTCGAGGCCAAGCAGGTCGAGCAGATCTCGTTCACGGGTCAGGACATCCGTCCAGCGGTGGGTGGCCTGGTTGTAGGTGCGCCGGACCCGAGAGTGGTGGTACATGGCCCGGCACACCTTATACCACCGCTTGCGGCGCTCCCGCATCCCGTACCCGCCTCCGATCTTGCCGCCTGCCATTATGGTCCTGGGGAGGTGGCGCTGTACATAGAACAGTAGTGCGCCCACCTCCTCCGGGCTGAAAATCTCCCGGGGTGCGACTGTCATCTCCCCTCAAACGCCTGAACGGGAGCCGGGCACAGGGTGCGGGACCCTTCCCCTTCTCGGGATGCTTCCCGGCTCCCTTCACCATGGTCTGGGCTGAAAGGAATAAAGAAAATAGAATAGGGAAGAGAAGAAAAGAAAAGAGTTTAAAAAAGTAGTTTAAAATTAACAAAAAGTAGCAGTAAACACAAAAATATAGGGCTAGAAAAATAGAGGGGTAGATAATAAGTAAAGTAGATCAAAAAAAACTTCAAACAAGCAAAGGATGGCACAGATTTAGAGAGGATACAAGAAGCATGCCCAGAACCATAGCAATAAATGAGACACAAGATGGCCGCGCCCGTTCACGACCGCGCAGGTAAGTTAGCGGAGATGTTCCTCGCGAACACTCGCAAAATTGTACTTGCGAGCCGCACACTTTGCGAGATTACACTTCGCGCCCAGAAATGGAAATACGTCATGCAAACAAGATGGCCGCGCCCTTGAACGACCGCGAGGGTAACTTCGCGTCTTGCGCTACAAGCGGCTCGCGAAAACGCACAAAACCTTGCGAACTAACACGCCGCAAAAAAAGAAATCGCATATTCGCATGAATTTGCGGCTTCCGTATCCGATTTCGCGCGTGTTCGCGCCCCGCGAATCCCGCGAAATTGCAGAAAAACGAGTTTTGCAAAACTGAAAGCAATCAGCAGGTGCAAGAGTTCAAACTCATCATTAGTAACAATTCACTGTAGTGCTTCCTGACTGGGGCCCCTCCAGAGTTCAGTTGCTAGTTGCAACAATTGTATGACCCTGCTCTGACCCTCACAGCAGGCTCATAGAATAGCTAGAAGTAGGCCACAAAGGTCCTGGGAAAAAAAATTGCACTGCAACAGAAAGCAAATTACTGATAAGGAAGCTAGACACTAGACATCCATCAAGGGACACACTATAGGGACCCACACTCTAACAAAAGAAACCTGCGAGGAAGAACACTCTCCTATATCCTTTCCTACCTCTATCCCTCTCTATCCTCTCTATCGTCCGGGGCGTTATACCCACCAGGCAGTGCAATAGGGGGGACAACGCCAAGCAAGACTCGGAAAACGGACTTCCTCTTTTTTGGACTATTCGAACTATCCGACCCCACGTACCATTGCAAAGATCGAACTATTGCAGGACAATATTGCTATACTCCACCCTCCCCCCCCGGCGCCTTCTTTTTCCTTTTTCCTTCCTTTCTTCTTTCACTCATGTATGCTCCATGTAAATATATATTTTTTTATATACAATAAAAAATTACAGAAATAAAAAATGGAGTTTAAAGGAAGCAGGTGCCAGACCTGGAATTCTAAAACAGTGACACATTAATAAACTAAACCCAAATTAATTCATGTCAGTTGAAGCAGGGCAGGTGTGCTTGCTTTTCCCCCCCATCATCTACAGTGATGATGAACCAGAGGGTGGCATTGATGTAACAGAGGGTGGCATGGGTCAAAGAGAGGGTGGCAGTGGTGAAACAGAGGGTGCTGGGAGGCTGTGATGATGAACCAGATGTAGAAACAACATAGTCGCAACCGTTGCGAGCCGACAAGTAAGTTCGCAATTGCGAACTAGTACCAAATCCTGGCGAACTGGCAGAAACCCTTGCGAACACAAAAAAAAAATCCGAAAATTCACGAGAATTCGCGGATTTTGCGGATTGCGAGTTCGCAAATTCGCAAAATTCGCGAACGCCAGATTCGCAAAATTCGCCCATGCTTAAACATAAGATATTTAATATAGATAACATAAATTTATGATTACATTAAAAATTAAGATTATAAGTATAATACAAAAAAATATTTACGAATTAAAAATGATAAAAAATATGTATATTTAAAATATGTATATTTAAAACACTTTTACCATCCTACCCTAAAAACCCACAACCCATAAAAACAAATGTTGGGACAAAAAAGTCATTGGCATGGTAAGAGAGGTGTATCCCCACCCAGAAGGCTTGCCAACTCTACTGTTGTCTGGATCCCCAATGCAGATTTTTTGCAATACATGAACACAGTTCTTGCTTGTGCGCCATGACATGGGGCTGCTTCATTGATTGCTGTTTTGTTGAATCGGGAGGGGCACCCAAAGTGCTACCCTAATTGTGGGGGAAGGCTACTGCCTTCTCTAGGAGTTGAGCAGCACCATTGCTGTGTTGATAGCATATCAGGTAGTAATTAGTAGTACTGAACAGCATCTTTTCAACCTGTGTCACTGGAGTTAGGTCTATAGGCTTATTCAATTTGCTAAAAGTTCTG
>NW_028250197.1:0-50534 GCF_964263255.1 Lissotriton vulgaris
TCATCACTTTTTAGGGCTCGCCTGCTGTGCGCTTGCGCATAGCTGGCGAGCTATATTGCAGCTTAAACAGAGTTAAACCAACTCGGCGATTTCTTTGAGTGCCCGAGAGCGCGTGCACATCAAAGCCACCAGCCTCCTCGGGCATCTCAAGCTTCCCTCAGCCGGCATTTCTCCTCCCCTAATTAGTCATGCACGGCCGGCCGGTCAGCACATCAAAGGCTGCTGCTCCCGGCCCCTACTCTTCCCTTCTTGCCTCTCCCCGCCCCCCTTCCCACCACAGCAATGCAGAGGGCTTGTTTATATTGCAGCCCCTAACCATCTCGCATGCTGCTCTTGAAACAATAACCATTGTTGGTCATGATATAATAAACGCTCTAATTATTTTATCAGGGCCACACAGAATTTTATAAAGTCTTTTGCTGGCATTTTCGTTTTATGCTGATTGCTATTAACGCTCTATAAAATTCTGTGTGGCCCTGATAAAATAATTAGAGCGTTAATAGCAATCAGCATAAAACGAAAATGCCAGCAAAAGACTTTATAAAATTCTGTGTGGCCCTGATAAAATAATTAAAGTCTTTTGCTGGCATTTTCGTTTTATGCTGATTGCTATTTTACACCTTTCACATGCTGGCGATTTGCTTCAAAGATATACATTCATCCTGAATCCCGTTACTAGAGCTTTCTCCTCTTCTGCTATATATGGGTTTTAGTTGAATTTCATTGATCTCTTTTACTAATGATTTATAAAAAGTGCCACCCACCACACAGCTCCACCGATGCACCCACCACACAGCTCCACCGATGCTCCCACCACACAGCTCCACTGATGCACCCACCTCCACCGATGCACCCACCACACAGCTCCACCGACACAGCTCCACTGATGCACCCACCACACAGCTCCACTGATGCAACCACCACACAGCTCCACCGATGCACCCACCACAGAGCTCCACAGATGACCCCACCACACAGCTCCACTGATGCACCCAAGACACAGCTCCACCGAGGCACCCACCACACAGCTCGACCGAGGCACCCACCACACAGCTCCACCGATGCACCCACCACACAGCTCCACCTATGAACCCACCACACAGCTCCACCGAGGCACCCACCACACAGCTCCACAGATGCACCCACCACACAGCTCCACCGATGAACCCACCACACAGCTCCACCGAGGCACCCACCACACAACTCCACCGAGGCACCCACCACACAGCTCCACCGATGCACCCACCACACAGCTCCACCGATGCACCCACCACACAGCTCCACCGATGCACCAACCACACAGCTCCACCGAGGCACCCACCACACAGCTCCACCGAGGCACCCACCACACAGCTCCACCGAGGCACCCACCACACAGCTGCACCGATGCACCCACCACACAGCTCCACTGACACAGCTCCACCGAGGCACCCACCACACAGCTCCACCGAGGCACCCACCACACAGCTCCACAGAGGCACCCACCACACAGCTCCACAGAGGCACCCACCGCACAGCTCCACAGATGCACCCACCACACAGCTCCACCGATGCACCCACCACTCAGCTCCACCGATGCACCCACCACACAGCTCCACAGAGGCACCCACCACACAGCTCCACCGATGCACCCACCACACAGCTCCACCGATGCACCCACCACTCAGCTCCACCGATGCACCCACCACACAGCTCCACCAAGGCACCCACCACACAGCTCCACCGAGGCACCCACCACACAGCTCCACCGAGGCACCCACCACACAGCTCCACCGAGGCACCCACCACACAGCTCCACCGAGGCACCCACCACACAGCTCCACCGAGGCACCCACCACACAGCTCCACCGAGGCACCCACCACACAGCTCCACCGAGGCACCCACCACACAGCTCCACCGAGGCACCCACCACACAGCTCCACCGAGGCACCCACCACACAGCTCCACCGAGGCACCCACCACACAGCTCCACCTATGCACCCACCACACAGCTCCACCGAGGCACCCACCACACAGCTCCACCGAGGCACCCACCACACAGCTCCACCGAGGCACCCACCACACTGCTCCACCAATGCACCCACCACACAGCTCCACAGATGCACCCACCACACAGCTCCACAGATGCACCCACCACACAGCTCCACAGATGCACCCACCACACAGCTCCACAGATGCACCCACCACACAGCTCCACAGATGCACCCACCACACAGCTCCACAGATGCACCCACCACACAGCTCCACAGATGCACCCACCACACAGCTCCACAGATGCACCCAGCACACAGCTCCACAGATGCACCCAGCACACAGCTCCACAGATGCACCCAGCACACAGCTCCACCGAGGCACCCACCACACAGCTCCACCGAGGCACCCACCACACAGCTCCACCGAGGCACCCACCACACAGCTCCACCGAGGCACCCACCACACAGCTCCACCGAGGCACCCACCACACAGCTCCACCGAGGCACCCACCACACAGCTCCACCGAGGCACCCACCACACAGCTCCACTGATGCACCCACCTCCACCGATGCACCCACCGCACAGCTCCACCGACACAGCTCCACCGATGCACCCATCACACAGCTCCACTGATGCAACCACCACACAGCTCCACCGACACAGCTCCACCGATGCACCCACCACCCAGCTCCACAGATGCACCCACCACACAGCTCCACAGATGCACCCACCACACAGCTCCACAGATGCACCCACCACACAGCTCCACAGATGCACCCACCACACAGCTCCACAGATGCACCCACCACACAGCTCCACAGATGCACCCACCACCCAGCTCCACCGATGCACCCACCACACAACTCCACCGATGCACCCACCACCTAGCTCCACCGATGCACCCACCACACAGCTCCACCGACACAGCTCCACTGATGCAACCACCACACAGCTCCACCGACAGCTCCCCTGATGCACCCACCACACAGCTCCCCTGATGCACCCACCACACAGCTCCCCTGATGCACCCACCACACAGTTCCACCGAGGCACCCACCACACAGCTCCACCGAGGCACCCACCACACAGCTCCACAGAGGCACCCACCACACAGCTCCACCGAGGCACCCACCACACAGCTCCACCGAGGCACCCACCACACAGCTCCACCGAGGCACCCACCACACAGCTTCACCGAGGCACCCACCACACAGCTCCACCGAGGCACCCACCACACTGCTCCACCGAAGCACCCACCACACTGCACCACCGAGGCACCCACCACACTGCTCCACCGAGGCACCCACCACACAGCTCCACCGATGCACCCACCACACAGCTCCACCGATGCACCCACCACACAGCTCCACCGATGCACCCACCACACAGCTCCACCGATGCACCCACCACACAGCTCCACCGATGCACCCACCACACAGCTCCACCGATGCACCCACCACACAGCTCCACCGATGCACCCACCACACAGCTCCACCGATGCATCCACCACACAGCTCCACCGATGCACCCACCACACAGCTCCACCGATGCACCCACCACACAGCTCCACCGATGCACCCACCACACAGCTGCACTGATGCACCCACCACACAGTTCCACAGATGCACCCACCACACAGCTCCACTGATGCTACTACCACACAGCTCCACCGAGGCACCCACCACACAGCTGCACTGATGCACCCACCACACAGCTCAACAGATGCACCCACCACACAGCTCCACTGATGCTACTACCACACAGCTCCACCGAGGCACCCACCACACAGCTCCACTGAAGCACCCACCACACGGCTCCACCGAGGCACACAGCTCCACAGATGCACCCACCACACAGCTCCACAGATGCACCCACCACACAGCTCCACAGATGCACCCACCACACAGCTCCACAGATGCACCCACCACACAGCTCCACAGATGCACCCACCACACAGCTCCACAGATGCACCCACCACACAGCTCCACCGAGGCACCCACCACACAGCTTCACCGAGGCACCCACCACACAGCTCCACCGAGGCACCCACCACACTGCTCCACCGAAGCACCCCACCACACTGCACCACCGAGGCACCCACCACACTGCTCCACCGAGGCACCCACCACACAGCTCCACCTACACAGCTCCACCGATGCACCCACCACACAGCTCCACCGATGCACCCACCACACAGCTCCACCGATGCACCCACCACACAGCTCCACCGATGCACCCACCACACAGCTCCACCGATGCACCCACCACACAGCTCCACCGATGCACCCACCACACAGCTCCACCGATGCACCCACCACACAGCTCCACCGATGCATCCACCACACAGCTCCACCGATGCACCCACCACACAGCTCCACCGATGCACCCACCACACAGCTCCACCGATGCACCCACCACACAGCTGCACTGATGCACCCACCACACAGTTCCACAGATGCACCCACCACACAGCTCCACTGATGCTACTACCACACAGCTCCACCGAGGCACCCACCACACAGCTGCACTGATGCACCCACCACACAGCTCAACAGATGCACCCACCACACAGCTCCACTGATGCTACTACCACACAGCTCCACCGAGGCACCCACCACACAGCTCCACTGAAGCACCCACCACACGGCTCCACCGAGGCACACAGCTCCACAGATGCACCCACCACACAGCTCCACAGATGCACCCACCACACAGCTCCACAGATGCACCCACCACACAGCTCCACAGATGCACCCACCACACAGCTCCACAGATGCACCCACCACACAGCTCCACAGATGCACCCACCACACAGCTCCACAGATGCACCCACCACACAGCTCCACCGATGCACCCACCACACAGCTCCACCGAGGCACCCACCACACAGCTCCACCGAGGCACCCACCACACAGCTCCACCGAGGCACCCACCACACAGCTCCACCGAGGCACCCACCACACTGCTCCACCGAAGCACCCACCACACTGCTCCACCGAGGCACCCACCACACAGCTCCACCGAGGCACCCACCACACAGCTCCACCTACACAGCTCCACCGATGCACCCACCACACAGCTCCACCGATGCACCCACCACACAGCTCCACCGATGCACCCACCACACAGCTCAACCGATGCACCCACCACACAGCTCCACCGATGCACCCACCACACAGCTCCACCGATGCACCCACCACACAGATCCACCGATGCACCCACCACACAGCTCCACCGATGCACCCACCACACAGCTCCACCGATGCACCCACCACACAGCTCCACCGATGCACCCACCACACAGCTCAACAGATGCACCCACCACACAGCTCCACTGATGCAACTACCACACAGCTCCACCGAGGCACCCACCACACAGCTCCACCGAAGCACCCACCACATGGCTCCACCGAGGCACACAGCTCCACAGATGCACCTACCACACAGCTCCACAGATGCACCCACCACACAGCTCCACAGATGCACCCACCACACAGCTCCACAGATGCACCCACCACACAGCTCCACAGATGCACCCACCACGCAGCTCCACCGACACAGCTCCCCTGATGCACCCACCACACAGCTCCCCTGATGCACCCTCCACACAGCTCCCCTGATGCAACTACCACACAGCTCCACCGAGGCACCCACCACACAGCTCCACCGAGGCACCCACCACACAGCTCCACCGAGGCACCCACCACACAGCTCCACCGAGGCACCCACCACACAGCTCCACCGAGGCACCCACCACACAGCTCCACCGAGGCACCCACCACACAGCTCCACCGAGGCACCCACCACACAGCTCCACCGAGGCACCCACCACACAGCTCCACCGAGGCACCCACCACACAGCTCCACCGAGGCACCCACCACACAGCTCCACCGAGGCACCCACCACACAGCTCCACCGAGGCACCCACCACACAGCTCCACTGATGCACCCACCACACAGCTCCACCGATGCACCCACCACACAGCTCCACCGATGCACCCACCACACAGCTCCACCGATGCACCCACCACACAGCTCCACCGATGCACCCACCACACAGCTCCACCGATGCACCCACCACACAGCTCCACCGATGCACCCACCACACAGCTCCACCGAGGCACCCACCACACAGCTCCACCGAGGCACCCACCACACAGCTCCACCGAGGCACCCACCACACAGCTCCACCGATGCACCCACCACACAGCTCCACCGAGGCACCCACCACAGAGCTCCACCGAGGCACCCACCACACAGCTCCACCGAGGCACCCACCACACAGCTCCACCGAAGCACCCACCACACTGCTCCACCGAGGCACCCACCACACAGCTCCACCTACACAGCTCCACCTATGCACCGACCACACAGCTCCACCGATGCACCCACCACACAGCTCCACCGATGCACCCACCACACAGCTCCACCGATGCACCCACCACACAGCTCCACCGATGCACCCACCACACAGCTCCACCGATGCACCCACCACACAGCTCCACCGATGCACCCACCACACAGCTCCACCGATGCACCCACCACACAGCTCCACCGATGCACCCACCACACAGCTCCACCGATGCACCCACCACACAGCTGCACCGATGCACCCACCACACAGCTGCACCGATGCACCCACCTCCACCGATGCACCCACCACACAGCTCCACCGACACAGCTCCACCTATGCACCGACCACACAGCTCCACCGATGCACCCACCACACAGCTCCACCGATGCACCCACCACACAGCTCCACCGATGCACCCACCACACAGCTCCACCGATGCACCCACCACACAGCTCCACCGATGCACCCACCACACAGCTCCACCGATGCACCCACCACACAGCTCCACCGATGCACCCACCACACAGCTCCACCGATGCACCCACCACACAGCTCCACCGATGCACCCACCACACAGCTCCACCGATGCACCCACCACACAGCTCCACCGATGCACCCACCACACAGCTCCACCGATGCACCCACCACACAGCTCCACCGATGCACCCACCACACAGCTCCACCGATGCACCCACCACACAGCTCCACCGATGCACCCACCACACAGCTGCACCGATGCACCCACCACACAGCTGCACCGATGCACCCACCTCCACCGATGCACCCACCACACAGCTCCACCGACACAGCTCCACCGATGCACCCACCACACAGCTCCACCGATGCACCCACCACAGAGCTCCACAGATGACCCCACCACACAGCTCCACTGAAGCACCCAAGACACAGCTCCACCGAGGCACCCACCACACAGCTCGACCGAGGCACCCACCACACAGCTCCACCGATGCACCCACCACACGGCTCCACCTATGCACCCACCACACGGCTCCACCTATGCACCCACCACACGGCTCCACCGAGGCACCCACCACACAGCTCCACCGAGGCACCCACCACACAGCTCCACCGAGGCACCCACTACACAGCTCCACAGAGCCACCCACCACACAGATCCACCGATGCACCCACCACACAGCTCCACCGAGGCACCCACCACACAGCTCCACCGAGGCACCCACCACACAGCTCCACCGATGCACCCACCACACAGCTCCACCGATGCACCCACCACACAGCTCCACTGATGCACCCACCACACAGCTCCACCGATGCACCCACCACACAGCTCCACCGATGCACCCACCACACAGCTCCACCGATGCACCCACCACACAGCTCCACCGAGGCACCAACCACACAGCTCCACCGAGGCACCAACCACACAGCTCCACCGAGGCACCCACCACACAGCTCCACCGAGGCACCCACCACACAGCTCTACTGATACACCCACCACACAGCTCCACTGACACAGCTCGACCAATGCACCCACCACACAGCTCCACAGAGGCACCCACCACACAGCTCCACCGATGCACCCACCACACAGCTCCGCCAAGGCACCCACCATACAGCTCCACCACGGCACCCACCACACAGCTCCACCTACACAGCTCCACCGATGCACCCACCACACAGCTCCACCGAGGCACCCACCACAGAGCTCCACCGAGGCACCCACCACACAGCTCCACCGAGGCACCCACCACACAGCTCCACCGAGGCACCCACCACACAGCTCCACGAGGCACCCACCACACAGCTCCACCGAGGCACCCACCACACAGCTCCACCGAGGCACCCACCACACAGCTCCACCGAGGCACCCACCACACAGCTCTACCGAGGCACCCACCACACAGCTCCACCGAGGCACCCACCACACAGCTCCACCGAGGCACCCACCACACAGCTCCACTGAGGCACCCACCACACAGCTCCACCGAGGCACCCACCACACAGCTCCACCGAGGCACCCACCACACAGCTCCACAGATGCACCCACCACACAGCTCCACAGATGCACCCACCACACAGCTCCGCAGATGCACCCAGCACACAGCTCCGCAGATGCACCCACCACCCAGCTCCGCAGATGCACCCACCACACAGCTCCAACGATGCACCCACCACACAGGTCCACTGATGCAAACACCACACAGCTCCACCGACACAGCTCCACCGATGCACCCACCACAGAGCTCCACAGATGACCCCACCACACAGCTCCACTGATGCACCCACCACACAGCTCCACCGAGGCACCCACCACACAGCTCCACCGAGGCACCCACCACACAGCTCCACCGAGGCACCCACCACACAGCTCCACCGAGGCACCCACCACACAGCTCCACCGAGGCACCCACCACACAGCTCCACCGAGGCACCCACCACACAGCTCCACCGAGGCACCCACCACACAGCTCCACCGAGGCACCCACCACACAGCTCCACCGATGCACCCACCACACAGCTCCACCGATGCACCCACCACACAGCTCCACCGATGCACCCACCACACAGCTCCACCGATGCACCCACCACACAGCTCCACCGATGCACCCACCACACAGCTCCACCGATGCACCCACCACACAGCTCCACCGAGGCACCCACCACACAGCTCCACCGAGGCACCCACCACACAGCTCCACCGAGGCACCCACCACACAGCTCCACCGAGGCACCCACCACACAGCTCCACCGAGGCACCCACCACACAGCTCCACCGAGGCACCCACCACACAGCTCCACCGAGGCACCCACCACACAGCTCCACCGAGGCACCCACCACACAGCTCCACCGAAGCACCCACCACACTGCACCACTGAGGCACCCACCACACTGCTCCACCGAGGCACCCACCACACAGCTCCACCTACACAGCTCCACCTATGCACCGACCACACAGCTCCACCGATGCACCCACCACACAGCTCCACCGATGCACCCACCACACAGCTCCACCGATGCACCCACCACACAGCTCCACCGATGCACCCACCACACAGCTCCACCGATGCACCCACCACACAGCTCCGCCAAGGCACCCACCATACAGCTCCACCGAGGCACCCACCACAGAGCTCCACCGAGGCACCCACCACACAGCTCCACGAGGCACCCACCACACAGCTCCACCGAGGCACCCACCACACAGCTCCACCGAGGCACCCACCACACAGCTCCACCGAGGCACCCACCACACAGCTCCACCGAGGCACCCACCACACAGCTCTACCGAGGCACCCACCACACAGCTCCACCGAGGCACCCACCACACAGCTCCACCGATGCACCCACCACACAGCTCCACCGATGCACCCACCACACAGCTCCACCGATGCACCCACCACACAGCTCCACCGATGCACCCACCACACAGCTCCACCGATGCACCCACCACACAGCTCCACCGATGCACCCACCACACAGCTCCACCGATGCACCCACCACACAGCTGCACCGATGCACCCACCACACAGCTGCACCGATGCACCCACCTCCACCGATGCACCCACCACACAGCTCCACCGACACAGCTCCACCGATGCACCCACCACACAGCTCCACCGATGCACCCACCACACAGCTCCACCGATGCACCCACCACACAGCTCCACCGATGCACCCACCACACAGCTCCACCGATGCACCCACCACACAGCTCCACCGATGCACCCACCACACAGCTCCACCGATGCACCCACCACACAGCTCCACCGATGCACCCACCACACAGCTCCACCGATGCACCCACCACACAGCTCCACCGATGCACCCACCACACAGCTCCACCGATGCACCCACCACACAGCTCCACCGATGCACCCACCACACAGCTCCACCGATGCACCCACCACACAGCTCCACCGATGCACCCACCACACAGCTCCACCGATACACCCACCACACAGCTCCACCGATGCACCCACCACACAGCTGCACCGATGCACCCACCACACAGCTGCACCGATGCACCCACCTCCACCGATGCACCCACCACACAGCTCCACCGACACAGCTCCACCGATGCACCCACCACACAGCTCCACCGATGCACCCACCACAGAGCTCCACAGATGACCCCACCACACAGCTCCACTGATGCACCCAAGACACAGCTCCACCGAGGCACCCACCACACAGCTCGACCGAGGCACCCACCACACAGCTCCACCGATGCACCCACCACACGGCTCCACCTATGCACCCACCACACGGCTCCACCTATGCACCCACCACACGGCTCCACCGAGGCACCCACCACACAGCTCCACCGAGGCACCCACCACACAGCTCCACCGAGGCACCCACTACACAGCTCCACAGAGCCACCCACCACACAGATCCACCGATGCACCCACCACACAGCTCCACCGAGGCACCCACCACACAGCTCCACCAAGGCACCCACCACACAGCTCCACCGATGCACCCACCACACAGCTCCACCGATGCACCCACCACACAGCTCCACTGATGCAACCACCACACAGCTCCACCGATGCACCCACCACAGAGCTCCACAGATGACCCCACCACACAGCTCCACTGATGCACCCAAGACACAGCTCCACCGAGGCACCCACCACACAGCTCGACCGAGGCACCCACCACACAGCTCCACCGATGCACCCACCACACAGCTCCACCTATGAACCCACCACACAGCTCCACCGAGGCACCCACCACACAGCTCCACAGATGCACCCACCACACAGCTCCACCGATGCACCCACCACACAGCTCCACCGAGGCACCCACCACACAACTCCACCGAGGCACCCACCACACAGCTCCACCGATGCACCCACCACACAGCTCCACCGATGCACCCACCACACAGCTCCACCGATGCACCAACCACACAGCTCCACCGAGGCACCCACCACACAGCTCCACCGAGGCACCCACCACACAGCTCCACCGAGGCACCCACCACACAGCTGCACCGATGCACCCACCACACAGCTCCACTGACACAGCTCCACCGAGGCACCCACCACACAGCTCCACCGAGGCACCCACCACACAGCTCCACAGAGGCACCCACCACACAGCTCCACAGAGGCACCCACCGCACAGCTCCACAGATGCACCCACCACACAGCTCCACCGATGCACCCACCACACAGCTCCACCGATGCACCCACCACACAGCTCCACCGAGGCACCCACCACACAGCTCCACCGAGGCACCCACCACACAGCTCCACCGAGGCACCCACCACACAGCTCCACCGAGGCACCCACCACACAGCTCCACCGAGGCACCCACCACACAGCTCCACCGAGGCACCCACCACACAGCTCCACCGAGGCACCCACCACACAGCTCCACCGAGGCACCCACCACACAGCTCCACCGAGGCACCCACCACACAGCTCCACCGAGGCACCCACCACACAGCTCCACCGAGGCACCCACCACACAGCTCCACCTATGCACCCACCACACAGCTCCACCGAGGCACCCACCACACAGCTCCACCGAGGCACCCACCACACAGCTCCACCGAGGCACCCACCACACAGCTCCACCAATGCACCCACCACACAGCTCCACAGATGCACCCACCACACAGCTCCACAGATGCACCCACCACACAGCTCCACAGATGCACCCACCACACAGCTCCACAGATGCACCCACCACACAGCTCCACAGATGCACCCACCACACAGCTCCACAGATGCACCCACCACACAGCTCCACAGATGCACCCACCACACAGCTCCACAGATGCACCCAGCACACAGCTCCACAGATGCACCCAGCACACAGCTCCACAGATGCACCCAGCACACAGCTCCACCGAGGCACCCACCACACAGCTCCACCGAGGCACCCACCACACAGCTCCACCGAGGCACCCACCACACAGCTCCACCGAGGCACCCACCACACAGCTCCACCGAGGCACCCACCACACAGCTCCACTGATGCACCCACCTCCACCGATGCACCCACCGCACAGCTCCACCGACACAGCTCCACCGATGCACCCATCACACAGCTCCACTGATGCAACCACCACACAGCTCCACCGACACAGCTCCACCGATGCACCCACCACCCAGCTCCACAGATGCACCCACCACACAGCTCCACAGATGCACCCACCACACAGCTCCACAGATGCACCCACCACACAGCTCCACAGATGCACCCACCACACAGCTCCACAGATGCACCCACCACACAGCTCCACAGATGCACCCACCACCCAGCTCCACCGATGCACCCACCACACAACTCCACCGATGCACCCACCACCTAGCTCCACCGATGCACCCACCACACAGCTCCACCGACACAGCTCCACTGATGCAACCACCACACAGCTCCACCGACAGCTCCCCTGATGCACCCACCACACAGCTCCCCTGATGCACCCACCACACAGCTCCCCTGATGCACCCACCACACAGTTCCACCGAGGCACCCACCACACAGCTCCACCGAGGCACCCACCACACAGCTCCACAGAGGCACCCACCACACAGCTCCACCGAGGCACCCACCACACAGCTCCACCGAGGCACCCACCACACAGCTCCACCGAGGCACCCACCACACAGCTTCACCGAGGCACCCACCACACAGCTCCACCGAGGCACCCACCACACTGCTCCACCGAAGCACCCACCACACTGCACCACCGAGGCACCCACCACACTGCTCCACCGAGGCACCCACCACACAGCTCCACCGATGCACCCACCACACAGCTCCACCGATGCACCCACCACACAGCTCCACCGATGCACCCACCACACAGCTCCACCGATGCACCCACCACACAGCTCCACCGATGCACCCACCACACAGCTCCACCGATGCACCCACCACACAGCTCCACCGATGCACCCACCACACAGCTCCACCGATGCATCCACCACACAGCTCCACCGATGCACCCACCACACAGCTCCACCGATGCACCCACCACACAGCTCCACCGATGCACCCACCACACAGCTGCACTGATGCACCCACCACACAGTTCCACAGATGCACCCACCACACAGCTCCACTGATGCTACTACCACACAGCTCCACCGAGGCACCCACCACACAGCTGCACTGATGCACCCACCACACAGCTCAACTGATGCACCCACCACACAGCTCCACTGATGCTACTACCACACAGCTCCACCGAGGCACCCACCACACAGCTCCACTGAAGCACCCACCACACGGCTCCACCGAGGCACACAGCTCCACAGATGCACCCACCACACAGCTCCACAGATGCACCCACCACACAGCTCCACAGATGCACCCACCACACAGCTCCACAGATGCACCCACCACACAGCTCCACAGATGCACCCACCACACAGCTCCACAGATGCACCCACCACACAGCTCCACCGAGGCACCCACCACACAGCTTCACCGAGGCACCCACCACACAGCTCCACCGAGGCACCCACCACACTGCTCCACCGAAGCACCCACCACACTGCACCACCGAGGCACCCACCACACTGCTCCACCGAGGCACCCACCACACAGCTCCACCTACACAGCTCCACCGATGCACCCACCACACAGCTCCACCGATGCACCCACCACACAGCTCCACCGATGCACCCACCACACAGCTCCACCGATGCACCCACCACACAGCTCCACCGATGCACCCACCACACAGCTCCACCGATGCACCCACCACACAGCTCCACCGATGCACCCACCACACAGCTCCACCGATGCATCCACCACACAGCTCCACCGATGCACCCACCACACAGCTCCACCGATGCACCCACCACACAGCTCCACCGATGCAACCACCACACAGCTGCACTGATGCACCCACCACACAGTTCCACAGATGCACCCACCACACAGCTCCACTGATGCTACTACCACACAGCTCCACCGAGGCACCCACCACACAGCTGCACTGATGCACCCACCACACAGCTCAACAGATGCACCCACCACACAGCTCCACTGATGCTACTACCACACAGCTCCACCGAGGCACCCACCACACAGCTCCACTGAAGCACCCACCACACGGCTCCACCGAGGCACACAGCTCCACAGATGCACCCACCACACAGCTCCACAGATGCACCCACCACACAGCTCCACAGATGCACCCACCACACAGCTCCACAGATGCACCCACCACACAGCTCCACAGATGCACCCACCACACAGCTCCACAGATGCACCCACCACACAGCTCCACAGATGCACCCACCACACAGCTCCACCGATGCACCCACCACACAGCTCCACCGAGGCACCCACCACACAGCTCCACCGAGGCACCCACCACACAGCTCCACCGAGGCACCCACCACACAGCTCCACCGATGCACCCACCACACAGCTCAACAGATGCACCCACCACACAGCTCCACTGATGCAACTACCACACAGCTCCACCGAGGCACCCACCACACAGCTCCACCGAAGCACCCACCACATGGCTCCACCGAGGCACACAGCTCCACAGATGCACCTACCACACAGCTCCACAGATGCACCCACCACACAGCTCCACAGATGCACCCACCACACAGCTCCACAGATGCACCCACCACGCAGCTCCACCGACACAGCTCCCCTGATGCACCCACCACACAGCTCCCCTGATGCACCCTCCACACAGCTCCCCTGATGCAACTACCACACAGCTCCACCGAGGCACCCACCACACAGCTCCACCGAGGCACCCACCACACAGCTCCACCGAGGCACCCACCACACAGCTCCACCGAGGCACCCACCACACAGCTCCACCGAGGCACCCACCACACAGCTCCACCGAGGCACCCACCACACAGCTCCACCGAGGCACCCACCACACAGCTCCACCGAGGCACCCACCACACAGCTCCACCGAGGCACCCACCACACAGCTCCACCGAGGCACCCACCACACAGCTCCACCGAGGCACCCACCACACAGCTCCACCGAGGCACCCACCACACAGCTCCACCGAGGCACCCACCACACAGCTCCACCGAGGCACCCACCACACAGCTCCACTGATGCACCCACCACACAGCTCCACCGATGCACCCACCACACAGCTCCACCGATGCACCCACCACACAGCTCCACCGATGCACCCACCACACAGCTCCACCGATGCACCCACCACACAGCTCCACCGATGCACCCACCACACAGCTCCACCGATGCACCCACCACACAGCTCCACCGATGCACCCACCACACAGCTCCACCGAGGCACCCACCACACAGCTCCACCGAGGCACCCACCACACAGCTCCACCGATGCACCCACCACACAGCTCCACCGAGGCACCCACCACAGAGCTCCACCGAGGCACCCACCACACAGCTCCACCGAGGCACCCACCACACAGCTCCACCGAAGCACCCACCACACTGCTCCACCGAGGCACCCACCACACAGCTCCACCTACACAGCTCCACCTATGCACCGACCACACAGCTCCACCGATGCACCCACCACACAGCTCCACCGATGCACCCACCACACAGCTCCACCGATGCACCCACCACACAGCTCCACCGATGCACCCACCACACAGCTCCACCGATGCACCCACCACACAGCTCCACCGATGCACCCACCACACAGCTCCACCGATGCACCCACCACACAGCTCCACCGATGCACCCACCACACAGCTCCACCGATGCACGCACCACACAGCTCCACCGATGCACCCACCACACAGCTGCACCGATGCACCCACCACACAGCTGCACCGATGCACCCACCACACAGCTGCACCGATGCACCCACCTCCACCGATGCACCCACCACACAGCTCCACCGACACAGCTCCACCTATGCACCGACCACACAGCTCCACCGATGCACCCACCACACAGCTCCACCGATGCACCCACCACACAGCTCCACCGATGCACCCACCACACAGCTCCACCGATGCACCCACCACACAGCTCCACCGATGCACCCACCACACAGCTCCACCGATGCACCCACCACACAGCTCCACCGATGCACCCACCACACAGCTCCACCGATGCACCCACCACACAGCTCCACCGATGCACCCACCACACAGCTCCACCGATGCACCCACCACACAGCTCCACCGATGCACCCACCACACAGCTCCACCGATGCACCCACCACACAGCTCCACCGATGCACCCACCACACAGCTCCACCGATGCACCCACCACACAGCTCCACCGATGCACCCACCACACAGCTGCACCGATGCACCCACCACACAGCTGCACCGATGCACCCACCTCCACCGATGCACCCACCACACAGCTCCACCGACACAGCTCCACCGATGCACCCACCACACAGCTCCACCGATGCACCCACCACAGAGCTCCACAGATGACCCCACCACACAGCTCCACTGAAGCACCCAAGACACAGCTCCACCGAGGCACCCACCACACAGCTCGACCGAGGCACCCACCACACAGCTCCACCGATGCACCCACCACACGGCTCCACCTATGCACCCACCACACGGCTCCACCTATGCACCCACCACACGGCTCCACCGAGGCACCCACCACACAGCTCCACCGAGGCACCCACTACACAGCTCCACCGAGGCACCCACTACACAGCTCCACAGAGCCACCCACCACACAGATCCACCGATGCACCCACCACACAGCTCCACCGAGGCACCCACCACACAGCTCCACCGAGGCACCCACCACACAGCTCCACCGATGCACCCACCACACAGCTCCACCGATGCACCCACCACACAGCTCCACTGATGCACCCACCACACAGCTCCACCGATGCACCCACCACACAGCTCCACCGATGCACCCACCACACAGCTCCACCGATGCACCCACCACACAGCTCCACCGATGCACCCACCACACAGCTCCACCGAGGCACCAACCACACAGCTCCACCGAGGCACCCACCACACAGCTCCACCGAGGCACCCACCACACAGCTCTACTGATACACCCACCACACAGCTCCACTGACACAGCTCGACCAATGCACCCACCACACAGCTCCACAGAGGCACCCACCACACAGCTCCACCGATGCACCCACCACACAGCTCCGCCAAGGCACCCACCATACAGCTCCACCACGGCACCCACCACACAGCTCCACCTACACAGCTCCACCGATGCACCCACCACACAGCTCCACCGAGGCACCCACCACAGAGCTCCACCGAGGCACCCACCACACAGCTCCACCGAGGCACCCACCACACAGCTCCACCGAGGCACCCACCACACAGCTCCACGAGGCACCCACCACACAGCTCCACCGAGGCACCCACCACACAGCTCCACCGAGGCACCCACCACACAGCTCCACCGAGGCACCCACCACACAGCTCTACCGAGGCACCCACCACACAGCTCCACCGAGGCACCCACCACACAGCTCCACCGAGGCACCCACCACACAGCTCCACTGAGGCACCCACCACACAGCTCCACCGAGGCACCCACCACACAGCTCCACCGAGGCACCCACCACACAGCTCCACCGATGCACCCACCACACAGCTCCACAGATGCACCCACCACACAGCTCCGCAGATGCACCCAGCACACAGCTCCGCAGATGCACCCACCACCCAGCTCCGCAGATGCACCCACCACACAGCTCCAACGATGCACCCACCACACAGGTCCACTGATGCAAACACCACACAGCTCCACCGACACAGCTCCACCGATGCACCCACCACAGAGCTCCACAGATGACCCCACCACACAGCTCCACTGATGCACCCACCACACAGCTCCACCGAGGCACCCACCACACAGCTCCACCGAGGCACCCACCACACAGCTCCACCGAGGCACCCACCACACAGCTCCACCGAGGCACCCACCACACAGCTCCACCGAGGCACCCACCACACAGCTCCACCGAGGCACCCACCACACAGCTCCACCGATGCACCCACCACACAGCTCCACCGATGCACCCACCACACAGCTCCACCGATGCACCCACCACACAGCTCCACCGATGCACCCACCACACAGCTCCACCGATGCACCCACCACACAGCTCCACCGATGCACCCACCACACAGCTCCACCGAGGCACCCACCACACAGCTCCACCGAGGCACCCACCACACAGCTCCACCGAGGCACCCACCACACAGCTCCACCGAGGCACCCACCACACAGCTCCACCGAGGCACCCACCACACAGCTCCACCGAGGCACCCACCACACAGCTCCACCGAGGCACCCACCACACAGCTCCACCGAGGCACCCACCACACAGCTCCACCGAAGCACCCACCACACTGCACCACCGAGGCACCCACCACACTGCTCCACCGAGGCACCCACCACACAGCTCCACCTACACAGCTCCACCTATGCACCGACCACACAGCTCCACCGATGCACCCACCACACAGCTCCACCGATGCACCCACCACACAGCTCCACCGATGCACCCACCACACAGCTCCACCGATGCACCCACCACACAGCTCCACCGATGCACCCACCACACAGCTCCACCGATGCACCCACCACACAGCTCCACCGATGCACCCACCACACAGCTCCACCGATGCACCCACCACACAGCTCCACCGATGCACCCACCACACAGCTGCACCGATGCACCCACCACACAGCTGCACCGATGCACCCACCTCCACCGATGCACCCACCACACAGCTCCACCGACACAGCTCCACCTATGCACCGACCACACAGCTCCACCGATGCACCCACCACACAGCTCCACCGATGCACCCACCACACAGCTCCACCGATGCACCCACCACACAGCTCCGCCAAGGCACCCACCATACAGCTCCACCGAGGCACCCACCACAGAGCTCCACCGAGGCACCCACCACACAGCTCCACGAGGCACCCACCACACAGCTCCACCGAGGCACCCACCACACAGCTCCACCGAGGCACCCACCACACAGCTCCACCGAGGCACCCACCACACAGCTCCACCGAGGCACCCACCACACAGCTCTACCGAGGCACCCACCACACAGCTCCACCGAGGCACCCACCACACAGCTCCACCGATGCACCCACCACACAGCTCCACCGATGCACCCACCACACAGCTCCACCGATGCACCCACCACACAGCTCCACCGATGCACCCACCACACAGCTCCACCGATGCACCCACCACACAGCTCCACCGATGCACCCACCACACAGCTCCACCGATGCACCCACCACACAGCTCCACCGATGCACCCACCACACAGCTCCACCGATGCACCCACCACACAGCTGCACCGATGCACCCACCACACAGCTGCACCGATGCACCCACCTCCACCGATGCACCCACCACACAGCTCCACCGACACAGCTCCACCGATGCACCCACCACACAGCTCCACCGATGCACCCACCACACAGCTCCACCGATGCACCCACCACACAGCTCCACCGATGCACCCACCACACAGCTCCACCGAGGCACCCACCACACAGCTCCACCGATGCACCCACCACACAGCTCCACCGATGCACCCACCACACAGCTCCGCCAAGGCACCCACCATACAGCTCCACCGAGGCACCCACCACAGAGCTCCACCGAGGCACCCACCACACAGCTCCACGAGGCACCCACCACACAGCTCCACCGAGGCACCCACCACACAGCTCCACCGAGGCACCCACCACACAGCTCCACCGAGGCACCCACCACACAGCTCCACCGAGGCACCCACCACACAGCTCTACCGAGGCACCCACCACACAGCTCCACCGAGGCACCCACCACACAGCTCCACCGATGCACCCACCACACAGCTCCACCGATGCACCCACCACACAGCTCCACCGATGCACCCACCACACAGCTCCACCGATGCACCCACCACACAGCTCCACCGATGCACCCACCACACAGCTCCACCGATGCACCCACCACACAGCTCCACCGATGCACCCACCACACAGCTCCACCGATGCACCCACCACACAGCTCCACCGATGCACCCACCACACAGCTGCACCGATGCACCCACCTCCACCGATGCACCCACCACACAGCTCCACCGACACAGCTCCACCGATGCACCCACCACACAGCTCCACCGATGCACCCACCACACAGCTCCACCGATGCACCCACCACACAGCTCCACCGATGCACCCACCACACAGCTCCACCGATGCACCCACCACACAGCTCCACCGATGCACCCACCACACAGCTCCACCGATGCACCCACCACACAGCTCCACCGATGCACCCACCACACAGCTCCACCGATGCACCCACCACACAGCTCCACCGATGCACCCACCACACAGCTCCACCGATGCACCCACCACACAGCTCCACCGATGCACCCACCACACAGCTCCACCGATGCACCCACCACACAGCTCCACCGATACACCCACCACACAGCTCCACCGATGCACCCACCACACAGCTGCACCGATGCACCCACCACACAGCTGCACCGATGCACCCACCTCCACCGATGCACCCACCACACAGCTCCACCGACACAGCTCCACCGATGCACCCACCACACAGCTCCACCGATGCACCCACCACAGAGCTCCACAGATGACCCCACCACACAGCTCCACTGATGCACCCAAGACACAGCTCCACCGAGGCACCCACCACACAGCTCGACCGAGGCACCCACCACACAGCTCCACCGATGCACCCACCACACGGCTCCACCTATGCACCCACCACACGGCTCCACCTATGCACCCACCACACGGCTCCACCGAGGCACCCACCACACAGCTCCACCGAGGCACCCACCACACAGCTCCACCGAGGCACCCACTACACAGCTCCACAGAGCCACCCACCACACAGATCCACCGATGCACCCACCACACAGCTCCACCGAGGCACCCACCACACAGCTCCACCGAGGCACCCACCACACAGCTCCACCGATGCACCCACCACACAGCTCCACCGATGCACCCACCACACAGCTCCACTGATGCACCCACCACAAAGCTCCACCGATGCACCCACCACACAGCTCCACCGATGCACCCACCACACAGCTCCACCGAGGCACCAACCACACAGCTCCACCGAGGCACCAACCACACAGCTCCACCGAGGCACCCACCACACAGCTCCACCGAGGCACCCACCACACAGCTCTACTGATACACCCACCACACAGCTCCACTGACACAGCTCGACCAATGCACCCACCACACAGCTCCACAGAGGCACCCACCACACAGCTCCACCGATGCACCCACCACACAGCTCCGCCAAGGCACCCACCATACAGCTCCACCAAGGCACCCACCACACAGCTCCACCTACACAGCTCCACCGATGCACCCACCACACAGCTCCACCGAGGCACCCACCACAGAGCTCCACCGAGGCACCCACCACACAGCTCCACCGAGGCACCCACCACACAGCTCCACCGAGGCACCCACCACACAGCTCCACGAGGCACCCACCACACAGCTCCACCGAGGCACCCACCACACAGCTCCACCGAGGCACCCACCACACAGCTCCACCGAGGAACCCACCACACAGCTCTACCGAGGCACCCACCACACAGCTCCACCGAGGCACCCACCACACAGCTCCACCGAGGCACCCACCACACAGCTCCACTGAGGCACCCACCACACAGCTCCACCGAGGCACCCACCACACAGCTCCACCGAGGCACCCACCACACAGCTCCACAGATGCACCCACCACACAGCTCCACAGATGCACCCACCACACAGCTCCGCAGATGCACCCAGCACACAGCTCCGCAGATGCACCCACCACCCAGCTCCGCAGATGCACCCACCACACAGCTCCACCGATGCACCCACCACACAGGTCCACTGATGCAAACACCACACAGCTCCACCGACACAGCTCCACCGATGCACCCACCACAGAGCTCCACAGATGACCCCACCACACAGCTCCACTGATGCACCCACCACACAGCTCCACCGAGGCACCCACCACACAGCTCCACCGAGGCACCCACCACACAGCTCCACCGAGGCACCCACCACACAGCTCCACCGAGGCACCCACCACACAGCTCCACCGAGGCACCCACCACACAGCTCCACCGAGGCACCCACCACACAGCTCCACCTATGCACCCACCACACAGCTCCACAGAGGCACCCACCACACAGCTCCACAGAGCCACCCACCACACAGCTCCACCGATGCACCCACCACACAGCTCCACCGAAGCACCCACCACACAGCTCCACCGAGGCACCCACCACACAGCTCCACAGATGCACCCACCACACAGCTCCACAGATGCACCCACCACACAGCTCCACAGATGCACCCACCACACAGCTCCACAGATGCACCCACCACACAGCTCCACAGATGCACCCACCACACAGCTCCACAGATGCACCCACCACACAGCTCCACCGAGGCACCCACCACACAGCTCCACCGAGGCACCCACCACACAGCTCCACCGAGGCACCCACCACACAGCTCCACCGAGGCACCCACCACACAGCTCCACCGAGGCACCCACCACACAGCTCCACTGATGCACCCACCTCCACTGATGCACCCACCACACAGCTCCACTGATGCAACCACCACACAGCTCCACCGACACAGCTCCACCGATGCAACCACCACACAGCTCCACAGATGACCCCACCACACAGCTCCACTGATGCAGCCAAGACACAGCTCCACCAAGGCACCCACCATACAGCTCCACCAAGGCACCCACCACACAGCTCCACCTACACAACTCCACCGAGGCACCCACCACACAGCTCCACCGATGCACCCACCACACAGCTCCACCTATGCACCCACCAAACAGCTCCACCGAGGCACCCACCACACAGCTCCACCGAGCCACCCACCACACAGCTCCACCGATGCACCCACCACACAGCTCCACCGAGGCACCCACCACACAGCTCCACCGAGGCACCCACCACACAGCTCCAGCGAGGCACCCACCACACAGCTCCAGCGAGGCACCCACCGCACAGCTCCAGCGAGGCACCCACCACACAGCTCCAGCGAGGCACCCACCACACAGCTCCAGCGAGGCACCCACCACACAGCTCCAGCGAGGCACCCACCACACAGCTCCAGCGAGGCACCCACCACACAGCTCCAGCGAGGCACCCACCACACAGCTCCACCGAGGCACCCACCACACAGCTCCACCGAGGCACCAACCACACAGCTCCACCGAGGAACCCACCACACAGCTCCACCGAGGCACCCACCACACAGCTCCACCGAGGCACCCACCACACAGCTCCACCGAGGCACCCACCACACAGCTTCACAGATGCACCCACCACACAGCTTCACAGATGCACCCACCACACAGCTCCACAGATGCACCCAGCTCCACAGATGCACCCACCACCCAGCTCCACAGATGCACCCACCACCCAGCTCCACAGATGCACCCACCACCCAGCTCCGCCGATGCACCTACCACACAGCTCCGCCGATGCACCTACCACACAGCTCCGCCGATGCACCTACCACACAGCTCCGCCGATGCACCCACCACACAGCTCCGCCGATGCACCCACCACACAGCTCCGCTGATGCACCCACCACACAGCTCCACAGAGGCACCCACCACACAGCTCCACCGATGCACCCACCACACAGCTCCACCAAGGCACCCACCATACAGCTCCACCAAGGCACCCACCACACAGCTCCACCTACACAGCTCAACCGATGCACCCACCACACAGTTCCACCGAGGCACCCACCACACAGCTCCACCGATGCACCCACCACACAGCTCCACCTATGCACCCACCACACAGCTCCACCGAGGCACCCACCACAGAGCTCCACTGATGCACCCACCATACAGCTCCACTGATGCACCCACCACACAGCTCCACTGAAGCACCCACCACACACCTCCACTGAAGCACCCACCACACAGCTCCACCGAGGCACCCACCTCCACAGATGCACCCACCACACAGCTCCACAGATGCACCCACCACACAGCTCCACCGAGGCACCCACCACACAGCTCCACCGAGGCACCCACCACACAGCTACACCGAGGCACCCACCACACAGCTCCACCGAGGCACCCACCACACAGCTCCACCGAGGCACCCACCACACAGCTCCACCGAGGCACCCACCACACAGCTCCACCGATGCACCTACCACACAGCTCCGCCGATGCACCTACCACACAGCTCCGCCGATGCACCCACCACACAGCTCCGCCGATGCACCCACCACACAGCTCCGCTGATGCACCCACCACACAGCTCCACAGAGGCACCCACCACACAGCTCCACCGATGCACCCACCACACAGCTCCACCAAGGCACCCACCATACAGCTCCACCAAGGCACCCACCACACAGCTCCACCTACACAGCTCAACCGATGCACCCACCACACAGTTCCACCGAGGCACCCACCACACAGCTCCACCGATGCACCCACCACACAGCTCCACCTATGCACCCACCACACAGCTCCACCGAGGCACCCACCACAGAGCTCCACTGATGCACCCACCATACAGCTCCACTGATGCACCCACCACACAGCTCCACTGAAGCACCCACCACACACCTCCACTGAAGCACCCACCACACAGCTCCACCGAGGCACCCACCACACAGCTCCACAGATGCACCCACCACACAGCTCCACAGATGCACCCACCACACAGCTCCACCGAGGCACCCACCACACAGCTCCACCGAGGCACCCACCACACAGCTACACCGAGGCACCCACCACACAGCTCCACCGAGGCACCCACCACACAGCTCCACCGAGGCACCCACCACACAGCTCCACCGAGGCACCCACCACACAGCTCCACTGATGCACCCACCACACAGCTCCACCGATGCACCCACCACACAGCTCCACCGATGCACCCAGCTCAACAGATGCACCCACCACCCAGCTCCACAGATGGACCCACCACGCAGCTCCACAGATGCACCCACCACGCAGCTCCACAGATGCACCCACCACGCAGCTCCACAGATGCACCCACCACGCAGCTCCACAGATGCACCCACCACCCAGCTCCACAGATGCACCCACCACCCAGCTCCACCCACCACACAGCTCCACTGATGCACCCACTACCCAGCTCCACCGATGCACCCACCACCCAGCTCTACCGACACAGCTCCACTGATGCACCCACCACACAGCTCCACCGATACAGCTCCACTGATGCACCCACCACACAGCTCCACTGATGCACCCACCACACAGCTCCACTGAGGCACCCACCACACAGCTCCACTGATGCACCCACCACACAGCTCCACTGATGCACCCACCACACAGCTCCACTGATGCACCCACCACACAGCTCCACTGATGCAACCACCACACAGCTCCACTGATGCAACCACCACACAGCTCCACTGATGCAACCACCACACAGCTCCTCCGACACAGCTCCACCGATGCACCCACCACAGAGCTCCACAGATGACCCCACCACACAGCTCCACTGATGCACCCAAGACACAGCTCCACCGAGGCACCTACCACACAGCTCCACTGAGGCACCCACCACACAGCTCCACCGATGCACCCACCACACAGCTCCACCAAGGCACCCACCATACAGCTCCACCAAGGCACCCACCACACAGCTCCACAGATGCACCCACCACACAGCTCCACAAATGCACCCACCACACAGCTCCACAGATGCACCCACCACACAGCTCCACCGAGGCACCCACCACACAGCTCCACCGAGGCACCCACCACACAGCTCCACCGAGGCACCCACCACACAGCTCCACCGAGGCACCCACCACACAGCTCCACCGAGGCACCCACCACACAGCTCCACCGAGGCACCCACCACACAGCTCCACGGATGCACCCACCACACAGCTTCACTGATGCACCCAGCTCCACAGATGCACCCACCACGCAGCTCCACAGATGCACCCACCACGCAGCTCCACAGATGCACCCACCACGCAGCTCCACAGATGCACCCACCACGCAGCTCCACAGATGCACCCACCACGCAGCTCCACAGATGCACCCACCACGCAGCTCCACAGATGCACCCACCACGCAGCTCCACAGATGCACCCACCACGCAGCTCCACAGATGCACCCACCACCCAGCTCCACCCACCACACAGCTCCACAGATGCACCCACCACACAGCTCCACCGAGGCACCCACCACACAGCTCCACCGAGGCACCCACCAGACAGCTCCACCGAGGCACCCACCACACAGCTCCACCGAGGCACCCACCACACAGCTCCACAGATGCACCCACCACACAGCTCCACAAATGCACCCACCACACAGCTCCACAGATGCACCCACCACACAGCTCCACCGAGGCACCCACCACACAGCTCCACCGAGGCACCCACCACACAGCTCCACCGAGGCACCCACCACACAGCTCCACCGAGGCACCCACCACACAGCTCCACCGAGGCACCCACCACACAGCTCCACCGAGGCACCCACCACACAGCTCCACGGATGCACCCACCACACAGCTTCACTGATGCACCCAGCTCCACAGATGCACCCACCACGCAGCTCCACAGATGCACCCACCACGCAGCTCCACAGATGCACCCACCACGCAGCTCCACAGATGCACCCACCACGCAGCTCCACAGATGCACCCACCACGCAGCTCCACAGATGCACCCACCACGCAGCTCCACAGATGCACCCACCACGCAGCTCCACAGATGCACCCACCACCCAGCTCCACCCACCACACAGCTCCACTGATGCACCCACTACCCAGCTCCACCGATGCACCCACCACACAGCTCTACCGACACAGCTCCACTGATGCACCCACCACACAGCTCCACCGATACAGCTCCACCGATACAGCTCCACTGATGCACCCACCACACAGCTCCACTGATGCACCCACCACACAGCTCCACTGATGCACCCACCACACAGCTCCACTGATGCACCCACCACACAGCTCCACTGATGCACCCACCACACAGCTCCACTGATGCACCCACCACACAGCTCCACTGATGCACCCACCACACAGCTCCACTGATGCACCCACCACACAGCTCCACTGATGCAACCACCACACAGCTCCACTGATGCAACCACCACACAGCTCCTCCGACACAGCTCCACCGATGCACCCTCCACAGAGCTCCACAGATGACCCCACCACACAGCTCCACTGATGCACCCAAGACACAGCTCCACCGAGGCACCTACCACACAGCTCCACTGAGGCACCTACCACACAGCTCCACCGATGCACCCACCACACAGCTCCATCGATGCACCCACCACACAGCTCCACCGATGCACCCACCACACAGCTCCACCAATGCACCCACCACACATGCTTCACCTATGCACCCACCACACAGCTCCACCGAGGCACCCACCACAAAGCTCCACTGATGCAACCACCACACAGCTCCACCGACACAGCTCCACCGATGAACTCACCACAGAGCTCCACAGATGCCTCCACCACACAGCTCCACCGAGGCACCCACCACACAGCTCCACCGAGGCACCCACCACACAGCTCCACCGAGGCACCCACCACACAGCTCCACCGAGGCACCTACCACACAGCTCCACCTATGCACCCACCACACAGCTCCACCTATGCACCCACCACACAGCTCCACCGAGGCACCTACCACACAGCTCCACCGATGCACCCACCACACAGCTCCACTGAAGCACCCACCACACAGCTCCACCGACGCAGCTCCACAGATGCACCCACCACCCAGCTCCACCCACCACACAGCTCCACTGATGCACCCACTACCCAGCTCCACCGATGCACCCACCACACAGCTCTACCGACACAGCTCCACTGATGCACCCACCACACAGCTCCACCGATACAGCTCCACCGATACAGCTCCACTGATGCACCCACCACACAGCTCCACTGATGCACCCACCACACAGCTCCACTGATGCACCCACCACACAGCTCCACTAATGCACCCACCACACAGCTCCACTGATGCACCCACCACACAGCTCCACTGATGCACCCACCACACAGCTCCACTGATGCACCCACCACACAGCTCCACTGATGCACCCACCACACAGCTCCACTGATGCACCCACCACACAGCTCCACTGATGCAACCACCACACAGCTCCACTGATGCAACCACCACACAGCTCCTCCGACACAGCTCCACCGATGCACCCACCACAGAGCTCCACAGATGACCCCACCACACAGCTCCACTGATGCACCCAAGACACAGCTCCACCGAGGCACCTACCACACAGCTCCACTGAGGCACCTACCACACAGCTCCACCGATGCACCCACCACACAGCTCCATCGATGCACCCACCACACAGCTCCACCGATGCACCCACCACACAGCTCCACCAATGCACCCACCACACATGCTTCACCTATGCACCCACCACACAGCTCCACCGAGGCACCCACCACACAGCTCAACCGATGCAACCACCACAAAGCTCCACTGATGCAACCACCACACAGCTCCACCGACACAGCTCCACCGATGAACTCACCACAGAGCTCCACAGATGCCTCCACCACACAGCTCCACCGAGGCACCCACCACACAGCTCCACCGAGGCACCCACCACACAGCTCCACCGAGGCACCTACCACACAGCTCCACCTATGCACCCACCACACAGCTCCACCTATGCACCCACCACACAGCTCCACCGAGGCACCTACCACACAGCTCCACCGATGCACCCACCACACAGCTCCACTGAAGCACCCACCACACAGCTCCACCGACACAGCTCCACCGATGCACTCACCACACAGCTCCACCGATGCACCAACCACACAGCTCCACCGAGGCAACTACCACACAGCTCCACCGAGGCACCCACCACACAGCTCCACCGAGGCACCC
The DNA here is from genome assembly GCF_964263255.1 of Lissotriton vulgaris. NCBI lineage: Eukaryota > Metazoa > Chordata > Amphibia > Caudata > Salamandridae > Lissotriton > Lissotriton vulgaris. The sequence continues at coordinate 29,261 of NW_028250197.1, forward strand.
ACCACACAGCTCCACCGAGGCACCCACCACACAGCTCCACCGAGGCACCCACCACACAGCTCCACCGAGGCACCCACCACACAGCTCCACCGAGGCACCCACCACACAGCTCCACCGAGGCACCCACCACACTGCTCCACCGAGGCACCCACCACACTGCTCCACCGAGGCACCCACCACACTGCTCCACCGAAGCACCCACCACACTGCTCCACCGAAGCACCCACCACACTGCTCCATCGAAGCACCCACCACACTGCTCCACCGAAGCACCCACCACACTGCTCCAACGAGGCACCCACCACACAGCTCCAACGAGGCACCCACCACACAGCTCCACCGAGGCACCCACCACACAGCTCCACCTACACAGCTCCACCGATGAACAGACCACACAGCTCCACCGATGCAACCACCACACAGCTCCACCGATGCACCCACCACACAGCTCCACCGATGCACCCACCACACAGCTCCACCGATGCACCCACCACACAGCTCCACCGATGCACCCACCACACAGCTCCACCGATGCATCCACCTCCACCGATGCACCCACCACACAGCTCCACTGATGCAACCACCACACAGCTCCACCGATGCACCCACCACAGAGCTCCACAGATGACCCCACCACACAGCTCCACTGATGCACCCAAGACACAGCTCCACCGAGGCAAACAAGACACTGCTCGACCAAGGCACCCACCACACAGCTCGACCGAGGCACCCACCACACAGCTCGACCGAGGCACCCACCACACAGCTCCACCGATGCACCCACCACACAGATCCACCGAGGCACCCACCACACAGCTCCACCGAGGCACCCACCACACAGCTCCACCGATGCACCCACCACACAGCTCCACCGATGCACCCACCACACAGCTCCACCGATGCACCCACCACACAGCTCCACCAATGCACCCACCACACAGCTCCACCAATGCACCCACCACACAGCTCCACCGATGCACCCACCACACAGCTCCACCGATGCACCCACCTCCACCGAGGCACCAACCACACAGCTCCACCGATGCACCCACCACACCGCTCCACTGAGGCACCCACCACACAGCTCTACCGATACACCCACCACACAGCTCCACTGACACAGCTCCACCAATGCACCCACCACACAGCTCCACAGAGGCACCCACCACACAGCTCCACCAAGGCACCCACCATACAGCTCCACCAAGGCCCCCACCACACAGCTCCACCTACACAGCTCCACCGAGGCACCCACCACACAGCTCCACCGAGGCACCCACCACACAGCTCCACCGAGGCACCCACCACACAGCTCCACCGAGGCACCCACCACACAGCTCCACCGAGGCACCCACCACACAGCTCCACCGAGGCACCCACCACACAGCTCCACCGAGGCACCCACCACACAGCTCCACCGAGGCACCCACCACACAGCTCCGAGGCACCCACCACACAGCTCCACCGAGGCACCCACCACACAGCTCCACCGAGGCACCCACCACACAGCTCCACCGAAGCACCCACCACACAGCTCCACCGAGGCACCCACCACACAGCTCCACCGAGGCACCCACCACACAGCTCCACCGAGGCACCCACCACACAGCTCCACCGAGGCACCCACCACACAGCTCCACTGAGGCACCCACCACACAGCTCTACCGATACACCCACCACACAGCTCCACTGACACAGCTCCACAGAGGCACCCACCACACAGCTCCACCGATGCACCCACCACACAGCTCCACCAAGGCACCCACCATACAGCTCCACCAAGGCACCCACCACACAGCTCCACCTACACAGCTCCACCGATGCACCCACCTACACAGCTCCACCGATGCACCCACCACACAGCTCCACCGAGGCACCCACCACACAGCTCCACCGAGGCACCCACCACACAGCTCCACCGAGGCACCCACCACACAGCTCCACCGAGGCACCCACCACACAGCCCCACCGAGGCACCCACCACACAGCTCCGAGGCACCCACCACACAGCTCCACCGAGACACCCACCACACAGCTCCACCGAGGCACCCACCACACAGCTCCACCTATGCACCCACCACACAGCTCCACAGAGGCACCCACCACACAGCTCCCCAGAGCCACCCACCACACAGCTCCACTGATGCACCCACCACACAGCTCCACCGAAGCACCCACCACACAGCTCCACCGAAGCACCCACCACACAGCTCCACAGATGCACCCACCACACAGCTCCACAGATGCACCCACCACACAGCTCCACAGATGCACCCACCACACAGCTCCACAGATGCAACCACCACACAGCTCCACAGATGCACCCACCACACAGCTCCACAGATGCACCCACCACACAGCTCCACCGAGGCACCCACCACACAGCTCCACTGATGCACCCACCTCCACCGATGCACCCACCACACAGCTCAACTGACACAGCTCCACCAATGCACCCACCACACAGCTCCACTGATGCAACCACCACACAGCTCCACCGACACAGCTCCACCGATGCAACCACCACACAGCTCCACAGATGACCCCACCACACAGCTCCACTGATGCAGCCAAGACACAGCTCCACCAAGGCACCCACCATACAGCTCCACCAAGGCACCCACCACACAGCTCCACCTACACAGCTCCACCGATGCACCCAACACACAGTTCCACCGAGGCACCCACCACACAGCTCCACCGATGCACCCACCACACAGCTCCACCAAGGCACCCACTGTTGGACAGGCCACATGAAGGGCCGCTCTCCCCCGGCCCAACCAGGCCCGAGCCCGGTCACGCAAGTACCACACACCACCATTGCACGTCCTCCGTCCCCTCAGGGACCCCTGCCCTCGAGCATGTCGACCTCGTGGGTCCGATCCACTGCCGGCCCACGCGCCCATCCTGGGGCGCCATCTTGGACACTCCACCACGAGGCCGCCTGGCCCCCGATCGACCTCAACCCTGGGCCTGGCCCGGCCTCAGACATCCCGGCACCACCATCCACCCAGGAGGTGAGCGGACTACTTGGCAAGTCAATGGGAGAAAGAGGTGCCGATGGCTCTCCCCCACCAAGTGCCGCTCGCCCATCGCCTCCCCGGGCGCTGGCTCCACCCCCCTGCTGGGTGTCTGGACTCCCCCATCCCGGACCTCCCGACCTCCAAGTGCGAGGGTCCGGACATCAAAGCACACCAGCCCTATAACTGGGGCAGCTCCAGAGCAGGAAGGCAGTTGTATCTTGGAGTCGAGAGACGTAAAGAGGAACTCATCCTGGACGGACTACTGGCGCTGCCATAGCTCTGTCCTGTGCACCATCGTCCTGCCTGTTGGCGCTGCCACAGTCGTCGTAACCTTCATCCTTCATCGTCGTCGGGATCTGCTGGCGTGGCCGCGGACCGTTGTAACCGTCATCTTCCACCGGGACCTGCAGGCTCCGCCGCGGACCGTCGTCCTTCCTTCATCCATCTCGGGACCTGCTTGGCTCCTCCACGGCCCGATCATCTAGAACGCCGAGCTCGAGGATTGAGAGCTATTTTGTACTCATTGGTAACTAAGACTGTCCCGCTACCCCTTTCCTAAACCAGAGACTAGAACCGAGGGGACCCCTGAGTCCAGACCTCCTTGTATCCATCATCGTAACCTAAGAATTGTATATAAAGTCTCGTTAACCTTCAACCTTTTGTGGTGTCCGTCTGTGGGGGGGAAGTTACTTATCTGTACAGTCGTTGGAGACGGCTCTCCCTGGAGACCTCTCCCCGTAACCTCGGCCGACCCTCCCGGTCCGTCTAACATTGGTGGCCAGCGGCGCGATCCGAATCACCGCATAAACGTACAGAGAGTAGCTCACCCCACGACGGAGTCACAATGACCACGAAAGAGAGCGGATCAACCGAGAAATTCCAAATGGAGAAATTGGGGGAGTACAACCATCGTGAACTTAAACAATTCTGCATCGAACTGGGTATCGCTACCACCGGACTGAGTACCAAGGACGATTTTAAGCATGCCCTAGAATCTTGGGCAGAAACCGGGGCTGCCGGAACCCCTGATCAAAGCACCGTAGAAAAAACGACCACGGCCCCGGAAGAGCAAAGAACGGGTCTCTCGCAAGACGAGATCCAGGAAAGAGAAAGGACCCGACTACACGAACTAGAAATGGCCCGACTTAAAATGGACGTTGAACTTAAGTTGGCCGAACAAAAAATCAACTTAGAGCACCTGCGTCTCCGAGAAGAAAGAGAGGAGAAACAGAGACAAAGGGAGCTCGAGGAAAAAAAACTAGCGTACGAACACGAACGAAACCTAGCCGAGATCAACCTACGCAAGCAGAATAAAGAAGCAGGGGTGCCCGAGCGACCCCCCACCCCAGGGGCCACAGACAAAAAGGTACACATCCCCAAGGATGTTGTCCGAGAATACTTCAGAGAGGACGACATCCAGCAATGGTTTAAAGCCTATGAAATCGCTATGACTGCACACCGGATCGATAGAAGCGACTGGGGAGCCGGTCTCTGGGGAAGATTCCTCAATGAGGGCCGCGACACCCTACTACAGCTCCCGGACCACCAGATGACCTCCTACGACCATATGAAAGCGGCCCTCCTCACCCGCTATGGTCTCACACCCGAGATGTACCGTCAGAGGTTCCGAGACTGCACCCGCATCCCGGGTACAACTTGGGTGGACTATGTAACATACTTTAGCCGAGCCTTCGAGGGCTGGATCCGAGGAAGCAACGTCACGACCTACGAGCAACTATTTAACCTGATGGTATGGGAGCATCTGTCGAACAATTGCTTCATTGAACTCCGCCAACACCTCCTCGACAGCAAGTTAACGGATCCCCGGCAGCTCGCAGCCGAAGCTGACCGGTGGGAGATCACCAGAGTGGGCCGGAATGGGTCCTACGAACAGAACCGGAACAACAATGGTCAGCACCGACCCAGAGGAGGAGGAGGGGGCCAAGGGCGAGGAAGAGACAACGCCCCGGTCGCCCCCGCTACCAACACCACCCCCCCGGCCAACCGGGGCAGCACCCCAGCGCGACCGGGGTACAGAGCCAATGTCACGTGTCACCGATGTCAACGAGTCGGCCACTATGCGAACGACCCAAACTGCCCGCAGTACCAGAGCCCAAGACCCCGCCAAGTGGCCGCTGCAGCCCTAGGGGAAGAACAGATCTCCGAGGAACAGGAAGAGTACGAACAAGAGCATCAAGAGTGGGAGCCAGCCGCCATGACTCTAGCCTGCTTAGGGGGGAAAGACATGGTCCCGCGGGTCCCCCTACCCGCTAACACCCAGAAGTACAGCCAATGGGTGAGCATCAATGGACACCAGGCCGAAGCCCTTCGTGACACCGGGGCCAGTGTAACAGCCGTCCGCTGTCACCTGGTGGCCCCAGAACAGTATCTACCGAACATTCTCTGCCCTGTACGATCAGCCGATAACTCGGAGAGCCTGTGTCGGATGGCCTGCGTCCCCTTCGAATGGGGGGGGGTCTCCGGCATGTTGAAAGTGACGGTCCGAGACGATGCCCCCGTCGACTGCCTCCTGGGCAATGACCTGGAAAGCTCTCCGTGGGCCGCCGTGGAGCGAAAGGAACACCTGGGGATGTTGGGCGTCCCAGACTGGGCGTGCGTCACCACCCGTTCCATGGCCGCCCGTGCCAACCACCAGCCAGAAGAACCCGAATGGCCGGCGCCACCGCCTCCGGTCGCCCCGGCCGAAAACACCGACCGTAACATTCCCGCCGAACCAGCTCAATCTACCGACCTCGCTAACCTCGACCAGTGGCCTCAAGAAGGGGGGCCCACGCAAGAACAATTTCGCAAAGAACAGAAGACCTGTCCCTCCCTCGAGGGACTCCGCCAGCAAGCGCTCGCCCAAAGCGCAGGGGATACCCCCGGAACTCATTGGGTCTACTGGGACAATGATCTGCTGTACAGCGAGCAAAGAATCGCCGAGCTGGGGAGCAACCGAGTACTAGTGGTACCCCTCCGTTTCAGAGACTTCCTGTTAAACCTGGCCCACGATGTCCCCCTGGCAGGACATCTGGGACAAGATAAAACCTACAGTCGCCTAGTGACCCACTTCTTCTGGCCCAAAATGAGAAACGATGTGCACCAGCATTGCCGATCTTGCCCCACGTGCCAAGCCAGTGGGAAGAGCGGCCGCAAACTAAAGGCTCCCCTGCAACCTTTTCCCGTGGTCACTACCCCGTTTGAGAGAGTCGGAATAGACATTGTGGGGCCCTTGGACCCACGCACAAAACAAGGCCATCGATTCATCCTGGTGCTAGTGGACCACGCCACCCGCTACCCTGAGGCTGTTCCTCTGCGAACTGTGACAGCCCCGGTGGTCGGCCGGGCCCTGATGGGGATCTTCTCCCGTGTGGGCTTCCCCCGAGAAGTCGTCAGCGACAGAGGCACGAACTTTATTTCCAAATACATGAAGTCCCTCTGGCAACAGTGCGGGGTCACCTACAGATTCACAACCCCCTATCACCCTCAAGGGAACGGACTCGTTGAGCGGTTCAACCGCACGCTAAAGGGAATGATCGGGGGGTTGGAAGAGCCCCTCCGTCGCCAGTGGGATGTGCTGCTGCCGTGCCTCCTCTTCGCGTATCGAGAAGTCCCCCAGAAATCCCTGGGCTTCAGCCCATTTGAACTGCTATATGGACACCCAGTGCGAGGGCCGCTCAGTCTCGTCAAAGAAGGCTGGGAGATGCCTCCGCTAAAGAACCCTCCAGATGTCTTCCGGTACCTCCTCACCCTCCGCAACCAGACCCGGCGGTTCAGAGAACTAGCGAAGGCCAACCTAGAGGCCAGTCAAGAGGACATGAAAAAATGGTATGACCAGAACGCCTCATCCATTGAATTCGAACCTGGCCAACAGGTATGGGTGATGTCCCCCACTGAGCCATGCGCCCTGCAAGACAAATGGACGGGGCCCTTCAAAGTAATAGAGCGCAAGGGTCCTGCCACTTATCTCATCGACATGGAATCCTCCCGGAACCCTCTCCGGGTCCTCCACGCTAACAGACTAAAGCCCCACTTTGTGCGAACAGAGCTCAGCCTCCTGGTGGCCACAGACACTGGGGTTGAAGAAGACTCCGAGCCTCTCCCTGACCTCCTACGGACTCAAGAGCAAGACGGCTCCGTGGATGGGGTCCGGCTCTCAGAGGCCCTCACCAGAGAACAACGCCAGGAGTGTCAAGCCCTCCTATCACAGTTCGCCAGCCTGTTCTCCCTCACCCCGGGTGTCACTTCCTGGTGTGTGCACGATGTGGATACCGGGGACAGCCCCCCTATCCGCCACCGAGCCTACCGCGTGCCAGACCGGGTACGGGCCTGCATCCAGGAAGAAATAGCCAAGATGCTCACGATCGGGGTCATCGAGCCCTCAGACAGTCCCTGGGCCAGCCCTGTCGTACTGGTCCCCAAAGCAGCTGCCCCCGGCACCACACCAGAACTCCGGTTCTGCGTCGACTACCGGGGCTTGAATGCGGTCACCAGAACAGACGCGCACCCCATCCCCCGGGCAGATGAACTAGTCGACCGAATGGGAGCTGCCCGCTACCTCAGCATCTTCGACCTGACAGCAGGCTATTGGCAGATCGGCCTCACACCCCGGGCGCAAGAACGTTCTGCCTTCTCCACCCCCGATGGCCATTACCATTTCACGGTCATGCCCTTCGGCATGAAGAATGCCCCAGCAACATTCCAACGGCTCGTCAATCAGGTCCTAGCGGGGCTCGAAGGATTCAGCGCCGCCTACCTAGACGACATCGCTGTATACAGCCACCATTGGACCGAGCACCTCCACCACCTCCGAGCAGTGCTGCAAGCCCTTCAGCGAGCTGGCCTCACGATCAAGGCCAGCAAGTGTCAAATTGGGCAAGGGTCTGTAACCTACCTCGGACACCAGGTGGGAAGCGGCCTGGTGGCCCCGCTACAGCTGAAAATTGCCGCCATCCAGGCCTGGCAGCCCCCCATCACCCAAACCGAGGTACGAGCCTTCCTGGGCCTCACGGGCTACTACCGAAGGTTCGTAAAAGACTATGGTACCATAGTGGGGCCCCTCACAGAACTCACGTCAAAGAACCAACCCAAGAAAGTCACCTGGACCCCAGAGTGTCAAACTGCATTTGAACAATTAAAGGCCGCCATGTGTTCCGCCCCTGTGCTCCAGGCCCCAGACTACAGCCGGGAGTTCGTCGTCCAGACGGACGCCTCCGACCAGGGCATTGGGGCAGTCCTGTCTCAAGTGAACACCGAAGGCCTTGATCAACCGGTGGCCTTCATCAGCCGGAGACTCCTACCACGGGAGCAACGCTGGAGCACCATAGAGAGGGAGGCCTTCGCTGTGGTATGGGCCCTCAAGAAACTCCGGCCCTACCTTTTCGGCACCCACTTTCGGGTGCAGACCGACCACCGACCCCTGCAGTGGCTGATGCAGATGCGGGGGGAAAACCCAAAGTTACTACGCTGGTCCATCTCCCTACAGGGTATGGACTTCACAGTTGAACACCGGCCTGGGCCAGATCACGCCAACGCGGATGGCCTGTCCCGGTTCTTCCGCCTCGACGAGGAGAGTCCCCAAGAGGATGGGTAACTCTCCCCGCCTTCAGCTGGGGGGGACGCATGTTGGACAGGCCACATGAAGGGCCGCTCTCCCCCGGCCCAACCAGGCCCGAGCCCGGTCACGCAAGTACCACACACCACCATTGCACGTCCTCCGTCCCCTCAGGGACCCCTGCCCTCGAGCATGTCGACCTCGTGGGTCCGATCCACTGCCGGCCCACGCGCCCATCCTGGGGCGCCATCTTGGACACTCCACCACGAGGCCGCCTGGCCCCCGATCGACCTCAACCCTGGGCCTGGCCCGGCCTCAGACATCCCGGCACCACCATCCACCCAGGAGGTGAGCGGACTACTTGGCAAGTCAATGGGAGAAAGAGGTGCCGATGGCTCTCCCCCACCAAGTGCCGCTCGCCCATCGCCTCCCCGGGCGCTGGCTCCACCCCCCTGCTGGGTGTCTGGACTCCCCCATCCCGGACCTCCCGACCTCCAAGTGCGAGGGTCCGGACATCAAAGCACACCAGCCCTATAACTGGGGCAGCTCCAGAGCAGGAAGGCAGTTGTATCTTGGAGTCGAGAGACGTAAAGAGGAACTCATCCTGGACGGACTACTGGCGCTGCCATAGCTCTGTCCTGTGCACCATCGTCCTGCCTGTTGGCGCTGCCACAGTCGTCGTAACCTTCATCCTTCATCGTCGTCGGGATCTGCTGGCGTGGCCGCGGACCGTTGTAACCGTCATCTTCCACCGGGACCTGCAGGCTCCGCCGCGGACCATCGTCCTTCCTTCATCCATCTCGGGACCTGCTTGGCTCCTCCACGGCCCGATCATCTAGAACGCCGAGCTCGAGGATTGAGAGCTATTTTGTACTCATTGGTAACTAAGACTGTCCCGCTACCCCTTTCCTAAACCAGAGACTAGAACCGAGGGGACCCCTGAGTCCAGACCTCCTTGTATCCATCATCGTAACCTAAGAATTGTATATAAAGTCTCGTTAACCTTCAACCTTGTGTGGTGTCCGTCTGTGGGGGGGAAGTTACTTATCTGTACAGTCGTTGGAGACGGCTCTCCCTGGAGACCTCTCCCCGTAACCTCGGCCGACCCTCCCGGTCCGTCTAACACCCACCACACAGCTCCACCGAGGCACCCACCACACAGCTCCACCGAGGCACCCACCACACAGCTCCACCGATGCACCCACCACACAGCTCCACTGAAGCACCCACCACACAGCTCCACCGACACAGCTCCACCGATGCACTCACCACACAGCTCCACCGATGCACCAACCACACAGCTCCACCGAGGCAACTACCACACAGCTCCACCGAGGCACCCACCACACAGCTCCACCGAGGCACCCACCACACAGCTCCACCGAGGCACCCACCACACAGCTCCACCGAGGCACCCACCACACAGCTCCACCGAGGCACCCACCACACAGCTCCACCGAGGCACCCACCACACAGCTCCACCGAGGCACCTACCACACAGCTCCACCTATGCACCCACCACACAGCTCCACCTATGCACCCACCACACAGCTCCACCGAGGCACCTACCACACAGCTCCACCGATGTACCCACCACACAGCTCCACTGAAGCACCCACCACACAGCTCCACCGACACAGCTCCACCGATGCACTCACCACACAGCTCCACCGATGCACCAACCACACAGCTCCACCGAGGCAACTACCACACAGCTCCACCGAGGCACCCACCACACAGCTCCACCGAGGCACCCACCACACAGCTCCACCGAGGCACCCACCACACAGCTCCACCGAGGCACCCACCACACAGCTCCACCGAGGCACCCACCACACAGCTCCACCGAGGCACCCACCACACAGCTCCACCGAGGCACCCACCACACTGCTCCACCGAGGCACCCACCACACTGCTCCACCGAGGCACCCACCACACTGCTCCACCGAGGCACCCACCACACTGCTCCACCGAAGCACCCACCACACTGCTCCACCGAAGCACCCACCACACTGCTCCATCGAAGCACCCACCACACTGCTCCACCGAAGCACCCACCACACTGCTCCAACGAGGCACCCACCACACAGCTCCAACGAGGCACCCACCACACAGCTCCACCGAGGCACCCACCACACAGCTCCACCTACACAGCTCCACCGATGAACAGACCACACAGCTCCACAGATGCAACCACCACACAGCTCCACCGATGCACCCACCACACAGCTCCACCGATGCACCCACCACACAGCTCCACCGATGCACCCACCACACAGCTCCACCGATGCACCCACCACACAGCTCCACTGATGCATCCACCTCCACCGATGCACCCACCACACAGCTCCACTGATGCAACCACCACACAGCTCCACCGATGCACCCACCACAGAGCTCCACAGATGACCCCACCACACAGCTCCACTGATGCACCCAAGACACAGCTCCACCGAGGCAAACAAGACACTGCTCGACCAAGGCACCCACCACACAGCTCGACCGAGGCACCCACCACACAGCTCGACCGAGGCACCCACCACACAGCTCCACCGATGCACCCACCACACAGATCCACCGAGGCACCCACCACACAGCTCCACCGAGGCACCCACCACACAGCTCCACCGATGCACCCACCACACAGCTCCACCGATGCACCCACCACACAGCTCCACCGATGCACCCACCACACAGCTCCACCAATGCACCCACCACACAGCTCCACCAATGCACCCACCACACAGCTCCACCGATGCACCCACCACACAGCTCCACCGATGCACCCACCTCCACCGAGGCACCAACCACACAGCTCCACCGATGCACCCACCACACCGCTCCACTGAGGCACCCACCACACAGCTCTACCGATACACCCACCACACAGCTCCACTGACACAGCTCCACCAATGCACCCACCACACAGCTCCACAGAGGCACCCACCACACAGCTCCACCAAGGCACCCACCATACAGCTCCACCAAGGCACCCACCACACAGCTCCACCTACACAGCTCCACCGAGGCACCCACCACACAGCTCCACCGAGGCACCCACCACACAGCTCCACCGAGGCACCCACCACACAGCTCCACCGAGGCACCCACCACACAGCTCCACCGAGGCACCCACCACACAGCTCCACCGAGGCACCCACCACACAGCTCCACCGAGGCACCCACCACACAGCTCCACCGAGGCACCCACCACACAGCTCCACCGAGGCACCCACCACACAGCACCGAGGCACCCACCACACAGCTCCACCGAGGCACCCACCACACAGCTCCACCGAAGCACCCACCACACAGCTCCACCGAAGCACCCACCACACAGCTCCACCGAGGCACGCACCACACAGCTCCACCGAGGCACCCACCACACAGCTCCACCGAGGCACCCACCACACAGCTCCACCGAGGCACCCACCACACAGCTCCACTGAGGCACCCACCACACAGCTCTACCGATACACCCACCACACAGCTCCACTGACACAGCTCCACAGAGGCACCCACCACACAGCTCCACCGATGCACCCACCACACAGCTCCACCAAGGCACCCACCATACAGCTCCACCAAGGCACCCACCACACAGCTCCACCTACACAGCTCCACCGATGCACCCACCTACACAGCTCCACCGATGCACCCACCACACAGCTCCACCGAGGCACCCACCACACAGCTCCACCGAGGCACCCACCACACAGCTCCACCGAGGCACCCACCACACAGCTCCACCGAGGCACCCACCACACAGCCCCACCGAGGCACCCACCACACAGCTCCGAGGCACCCACCACACAGCTCCACCGAGGCACCCACCACACAGCTCCACCGAGGCACCCACCACACAGCTCCACCTATGCACCCACCACACAGCTCCACAGAGGCACCCACCACACAGCTCCCCAGAGCCACCCACCACACAGCTCCACTGATGCACCCACCACACAGCTCCACCGAAGCACCCACCACACAGCTCCACCGAAGCACCCACCACACAGCTCCACAGATGCACCCACCACACAGCTCCACAGATGCACCCACCACACAGCTCCACAGATGCACCCACCACACAGCTCCACAGATGCACCCACCACACAGCTCCACAGATGCACCCACCACACAGCTCCACAGATGCACCCACCACACAGCTCCACCGAGGCACCCACCACACAGCTCCACTGATGCACCCACCTCCACCGATGCACCCACCACACAGCTCAACTGACACAGCTCCACCAATGCACCCACCACACAGCTCCACTGATGCAACCACCACACAGCTCCACCGACACAGCTCCACCGATGCAACCACCACACAGCTCCACAGATGACCCCACCACACAGCTCCACTGATGCAGCCAAGACACAGCTCCACCAAGGCACCCACCATACAGCTCCACCAAGGCACCCACCACACAGCTCCACCTACACAGCTCCACCGATGCACCCAACACACAGTTCCACCGAGGCACCCACCACACAGCTCCACCGATGCACCCACCACACAGCTCCACCAAGGCACCCACCACACAGCTCCACCGAGGCACCCACCACACAGCTCCACCGAGGCACCCACCACACAGCTCCACCGAGGCACCCACCACACAGCTCCTCCGATGCACCCACCACACAGCTCCACTGAAGCACCCACCACACAGCTCCACCGAGGCACCCACCACACAGCTCCAGCGAGGCACCCACCACACAGCTCCAGCGAGGCACCCACCACACAGCTCCACCGAGGCACCCACCACACAGCTCCACCGAGGCACCCACCACACAGCTCCACCGAGGCACCCACCACACAGCTCCACCGAGGCACCCACCACACAGCTTCACAGATGCACCCACCACACAGCTTCACAGATGCACCCACCACACAGCTTCACAGATGCACCCACCACACAGCTCCACAGATGCACCCAGCTCCACAGATGCACCCACCACCCAGCTCCACAGATGCACCCACCACACAGCTCTGCTGATGCACCCACCACACAGCTCCGCTGATGCACCCACCACACAGCTCCACCAAGGCACCCACCATACAGCTCCACCAAGGCACCCACCACACAGCTCCACCTACACAGCTCAACCGATGCACCCACCACACAGTTCCACCGAGGCACCCACCACACAGCTCCACCGATGCACCCACCACACAGCTCCACCTATGCACCCACCACACAGCTCCACCTATGCACCCACCACACAGCTCCACCTATGCACCCACCACAGAGCTCCACCGAGGCACCCACCACACAGCTCCACTGATGCACCCACCACACAGCTCCACCGATGCACCCACCACACAGCTCTGCCGATGCACCCACCACACAGCTCTGCCGATGCACCCACCACACAGCTCCGCCGATGCACCCACCACACAGCTCCGCTGATGCACCCACCACACAGCTCCACCGATGCACCCACCACACAGCTCCACCAAGGCACCCACCATACAGCTCCACCAAGGCACCCACCACACAGCTCCACCTACACAGCTCAACCGATGCACCCACCACACAGTTCCACCGAGGCACCCACCACACAGCTCCACCGATGCACCCACCACACAGCTCCACCTATGCACCCACCACACAGCTCCACCTATGCACCCACCAGAGAGCTCCACCTATGCACCCACCAGAGAGCTCCACCGAGGCACCCACCACACAGCTCCACTGATGCACCCACCATACAGCTCCACCGATGCACCCACCACACAGCTCCACTGAAGCACCCACCACACAGCTCCACCGAGGCACCCACCACACAGCTTCACAGATGCACCCACCACACAGCTCCACAGATGCACCCACCACACAGCTCCACAGATGCACCCACCACACAGCTCCACCGAGGCACCCACCACACAGCTCCACCGAGGCACCCACCACACAGCTCCACCGAGGCACCCACCACACAGCTCCACCGATGCACCCACCACACAGCTCCACCGATGCACCCACCACACAGCTCCACCGATGCACCCAGCTCCACAGATGCACCCACCACCCAGCTCCACAGATGCACCCACCACGCAGCTCCACAGATGCACCCACCATGCAGCTCCACAGATGCACCCACCACCCAGCTCCACCCACCACACAGCTCCACTGATGCACCCACTACCCAGCTCCACTGATGCACCCACCACACAGCTCCACTGATGCACCCACCACACAGCTCCACTGATGCAACCACCACACAGCTCCACTGATGCAACCACCACACAGCTCCACTGATGCAACCACCACACAGCTCCACTGATGCAACCACCACACAGCTCCTCCAACACAGCTCCACCGATGCACCCACCACAGAGCTCCACAGATGACCCCACCACACAGCTCCACTGATGCACCCAAGACACAGCTCTACTGAGGCACCTACCACACAGCTCCACTGAGGCACCTACCACACAGCTCCACCGATGCACCCACCACACAGCTCCACCGATGCACCCACCACACAGCTCCACCAATGCACCCACCACACATGCTCCACCTATGCACCCACCACACATGCTCCACCGATGCACCCACCACAGAGCTCCACAGATGACCCCACCACACAGCTCCACTGATGCACCCAAGACACAGCTCTACTGAGGCACCTACCACACAGCTCCACTGAGGCACCTACCACACAGCTCCACCGATGCACCCACCACACAGCTCCACCGATGCACCCACCACACAGCTCCACCAATGCACCCACCACACATGCTCCACCTATGCACCCACCACACATGCTCCACCTATGCACCCACCACACAGCTCAACCGATGCACCCACCACACAGCTCCACTGATGCAACCACCACACAGCTCCACCGACACAGCTCCACCGATGCACTCACCACAGAGCTCCACAGATGCCTCCACCACACAGCTCCACCGATGCACCCACCACACAGCTCCACCGAGGCACCCACCACACAGCTCCACCGAGGTACCCACCAC
Source organism: Lissotriton vulgaris (assembly GCF_964263255.1). Classification (NCBI taxonomy): domain Eukaryota; kingdom Metazoa; phylum Chordata; class Amphibia; order Caudata; family Salamandridae; genus Lissotriton; species Lissotriton vulgaris. The sequence continues at coordinate 44,823 of NW_028250197.1, forward strand.
ACAGCTCCACCGAGGCACCTACCACACAGCTCCACCTATGCACCCACCACACAGCTCCACCTATGCACCCACCACACAGCTCCACCGAGGCACCTACCACACAGCTCCACCGATGCACCCACCACACAGCTCCACCGAGGCACACAGCTCCACAGATGCACCCACCACACAGCTCCACAGATGCACCCACCACCCAGCTCCACAGATGCACCCAACACCCAGCTCCACAGATGCCCCCACCACCCAGCTCCACAGATGCCCCCACCACCCAGCTCCACAGATGCACCCACCACACAGCTCCACAGATGCACCCACCACACAGCTCCACAGATGCACCCACCACACAGCTCCACAGATGCACCCACCACCCAGCTCCACAGATGCACCCACCACCCAGCTCCACCGATGCACCCACCACACAACTCCACTGATGCACCCACCACCCAGCTCCACCGATGCACCCACCACACAACTCCACTGATGCACCCACCACCCAGCTCCACCGATGCACCCACCACACAGCTCCACCGACACAGCTCCCCTGATACACCCACCACACAGCTCCCCTGATGCAACTACCACACAGCTCCACCGAGGCACCCACCACACAGCTCCACCGAGGCACCCACCACACAGCTCCACCGAGGCACCCACCACACAGCTCCACCGAGGCACCCACCACACTGCTCCACCGAGGCACCCACCACACAGCTCCAACGAGGCACCCACCACACAGCTCCACCGAGGCACCCATCACACAGCTCCACTGACACAGCTCCACCAATGCACCCACCACACAGCTCCACCGAGGCACCCACCACACAGCTCCACCGAGGCACCCACCACACAGCTCCACTGATGCACCCACCACACAGCTCCACTGACACAGCTCCACCAATGTACCCACCACACAGCTCCACCGATGCACCCACCACACAGCTCCACCAAGGCACCCACCATACAACTCCACCAAGGCACCCACCACACAGCTCCACCTACACAGCTCCACCGATGCACCCACCACATAGCTCCACCGAGGCACCCACCACACAGCTCCACCGAGGCACCCACCACACAGCTCCACCGAGGTACCCACCACACAGCTCCACTGAGGCACCCACCACACAGCTCCACCGAGGCACCCACCACACAGCTCCACCGAGGCACCCACCACACAGCTCCACCGATGCACCCACCACACAGCTCCACCTATGCACCCACCACACAGCTCCACCGACACAGCTCCACCGATGCGCTCACCACAGAGCTCCACTGATCCAACCACCACACAGCTCCACCGATGCACCCACCACACAGCTCCACTGATGCAACCACCATACAGCTCCACCGACACAGCTCCACAGATGCCCACACCACAGAGCTCCACAGATGCCCCCACCACAGAGCTCCACAGATGCCCCCACCACAGAGCTCCACAGATGCCCCCACCACAGAGCTCCACAGATGCCCCCACCACACAGCTCCACAGATGCCCCCACCACACAGCTCCACAGATGCCCCCACCACACAGCTCCACAGATGCACCCACCACCCAGCTCCACCGATGCACCCACCACCCAGCTCCACCGATGCACCCACCACACAGCTCCACCAATGCACCCACCACACAGCTCCACCGATGCAGCCACCACACAGCTCCACCGACACAGCTCCACCAATGCACCCACCACCCAGCTCCACCGATGCACCCACCACACAGCTCCACGGACACAGCTCCACCGATGCACCCACCACACAGCTCCACCGATGCACCCACCACACAGCTCCACCGAGGCACCCACCATACAGCTCCACCAAGGCACCCAGCACACAGCTCCACCGAGGCACCCAGCACACACCTCCACCGAGGCACCCAGCACACAGCTCCACCGAGGCACCCACCACACAGCTCCGTCGATGCACCCACCACACAGCTCCGCCGATGCACCCACCACACAGCTCCGCCGATGCACCCACCACACAGCTCCGCCGATGCACCCACCACACAGCTCCGCCGATGCACCCACCACACAGCTCCGCCGATGCACCCACCACACAGCTCCACTGATGCACCCACTACCCAGCTCCACCGATGCACCCACCACACAGCTCTACCGACACAGCTCCACTGATGCACCCACCACACAGCTCCACCGACACAGCTCCACTGATGCACCCACCTCACAGCTCCACTGATGCACCCACCACACAGCTCCACTGATGCACCCACCACACAGCTCCACTGATGCACCCACCACACAGCTCCACTGATGCAACCACCACACAGCTCCACTGATGCAACCACCACACAGCTCCTCCGACACAGCTCCACCGATGCACCCACCACAGAGCTCCACAGATGACCCCACCACACAGCTCCACTGATGCACCCAAGACACAGCTCTACCGAGGCACCTACCACACAGCTTCACTGAGGCACCTACCACACAGCTCCACCGATGCACCCACCACACAGCTCCACCGATGCACCCACCACACAGCTCCACCAATGCACCCACCACACATGCTCCACCTATGCACCCACCAAACATGCTCCACCTATGCACCCACCACACAGCTCCACCGAGGCACCCACCACACAGCTCAACTGATGCACCCACCACACAGCTCCACTGATGCAACCACCACACAGCTCCACCGACACAGCTCCACCGATGCACTCACCACAGAGCTCCACAGATGCCTCCACCACACAGCTCCACCGAGGCACCCACCACACAGCTCCACCGAGGCACCCACCACACAGCTCCACCGAGGCACCCACCACACAGCTCCACCGAGGCACCTACCACACAGCTCAACCTATGCACCCACCACACAGCTCCACCTATACACCCACCACACAGCTCCACCGAGGCACCTACCACACAGCTCCACCGATGCACCAACCACACAGCTCCACCGAGGCACACAGCTCCACAGATGCACCCACCACACAGCTCCACAGATGCACCCACCACCCAGCTCCACAGATGCACCCACCACCCAGCTCCACAGATGCACCCACCACCCAGCTCCACAGATGCACCCACCACCCAGCTCCACAGATGCACCCACCACCCCGCTCCACAGATGCACCCACCACCCTGCTCCACAGATGCACCCACCACCCCGCTCCACAGATGCACCCACCACACAGCTCCACAGATGCACCCACCACACAGCTCCACAGATGCACCCACCACACAGCTCCACAGATGCACCCACCACACAGCTCCACAGATGCACCCACCACCCAGCTCCACCGATGCACCCACCACACAACTCCACTGATGCACCCACCACCCAGCTCCACCGATGCACCCACCACACAGCTCCACCGACACAGCTCCACTGATGCAACCACCACACAGCTCCACCGACACAGCTCCCCTGATACACCCACCACACAGCTCCCCTGATGCAACTACCACACAGCTCCACCGAGGCACCCACCACACAGCTCCACCGAGGCACCCACCACACAGCTCCACCGAGGCACCCACCACACTGCTCCACCGAGGCACCCACCACACAGCTCCACCGAGGCACCCATCACACAGCTCCACTGACACAGCTTCACCAATGCACCCACCACACAGCTCCACAGAGGCACCCACCACACAGCTCCACCGAGGCACCCACCACACAGCTCCACCGAGGCACCCACCACACAGCTCCACTGATGCACCCACCACACAGCTCCACTGACACAGCTCCACCAATGCACCCACCACACAGCTCCACAGAGGCACCCACCACACAGCTCCACCGATGCACCCACCACACAGCTCCACCAAGGCACCCACCACACAGCTCCACCTACACAGCTCCACCGATGCACCCACCACATAGCTCTACCGAGGCACCCACCACACAGCTCCACCGAGGCACCCACCACACAGCTCCACCGAGGCACCCACCACACAGCTCCACCGAGGCACCCACCACACAGCTCCACCGAGGCACCCACCACACAGCTCCACCGAGGCACCCACCACACAGCTCCACCGAGGCACCCACCACACAGCTCCACCGAGGCACCCACCACACTGCTCCACCGAGGCACCCACCACACTGCTCCACCGAGGCACCCACCACACTGCTCCACCGAGGCACCCACCACACAGCTCCACCGAGGCACCCACCACACAGCTCCACCGAGGCACCCACCACACAGCTCCACAGAGGCACCCACCACACAGCTCCAACGATGCACCCACCACACAGCTCCACCGGCACAGCTCCACCAATGCGCTCACCACAGAGCTCCACTGATCCAACCACCACACAGCTCCACCGATGCACCCACCACACAGCTCCACTGATGCAACCACCATACAGCTCCACCGACACAGCTCCACAGATGCCCCCACCACAGAGCTCCACAGATGCCCCCACCACAGAGCTCCACAGATGCCCCCACCACAGAGCTCCACAGATGCCCCCACCACACAGCTCCACAGATGCCCCCACCACACAGCTCCACAGATGCCCCCACCACACAGCTCCACAGATGCACCCACCACACAGCTCCACAGATGCACCCACCACCCAGCTCCACCGATGCACCCACCACACAGCTCCACCAATGCACCCACCACACAGCTCCACCGATGCAGCCACCACACAGCTCCACCGACACAGCTCCACCAATGCACCCACCACCCAGCTCCACCGATGCACCCACCACACAGCTCCACCGACACAGCTCCACCGATGCACCCACCACACAGCTCCACCGATGCACCCACCACACAGCTCCACCGAGGCACCCACCATACAGCTCCACCGAGGCACCCAGCACACAGCTCCACCGAGGCACCCAGCACACAGCTCCACCGAGGCACCCAGCACACAGCTCCACTGAGGCACCCAGCACACAGCTCCACCGAGGCACCCACCACACAGCTCCACCGATGCACCCACCACACAGCTCCGCCGATGCACCCACCACACAGCTCCGCCGATGCACCCACCACACAGCTCCGCCGATGCACCCACCACACAGCTCCGCCGATGCACCCACCACACAGCTCCGCGGATGCACCCACCACACAGCTCCGCCGAGGCACCCACCACAGCTCCACCAATGCACCCACCACACAGCTCCGCCGATGCTCCAACTAAGCTCCACCAATGCAACCCCCAAACAGCTCCACTGATGCACCCGTTAAGCTCCACCGATGCACACACCACTCAGCGCAAACACAGCATCTCTCAGCGCAACCACTGCATCACTCAGCGCAACCACAGCATCACTGGTTCAAATATGTTCTTTCAATGTTTCAAGCTCTTTTCAAGCTTTCACGCTTTATTACAAATCACAAAAAGATGTTAATATTTCACTTCTGTTCTTGAATTTTCGTCACAATAAAAAACACTGAACATAATCTTCACAAAAGTTATTTACAAAAGTTTAAGCTATTGCCATTACAAATTACAAAAATTATTTAAGTATTAATTATTTTTAAAAATTAAAAGCCATTGTTATTTGTAATATCAATACATCTAAGTCACGTAAATACAAAACATGTTGCATTACAAATGCTATAGGTGTCACATTTGCGAAAATTATAACTATTGGCATTGTAAATGAAAAAGCTATTAATTTAGCTATTTAAAAAAAAAACACAAATAAAAAAAAATTCATTTATAAGACCAATAGCTCAAACTTTCCTAATGCGAGCCCTATTGCATTTCCAATGCTTG